>NW_028245559.1:0-76846 GCF_964263255.1 Lissotriton vulgaris | reverse complement strand
CATGTGTGTGTGATTTCTATTATTTTTTTTGACAAAAGATTTTATTGAAATTTTGCAACAAACGTGGAGGACCCCGGGCATACATAGCGCATGCGAGACATAGGTTACAAACGACAGAAACAGCTGATGTATGCAACATTTAAGGAGTAATATTACTTTGAGCCTAGAACACCCCCTCCCACCACCCCGCGTGCACCGCATTTCTCACTAAAAACATTATACTGGCATAAAAACTGACGAGCATATCTCTTAATTGGTATAACTTCTTTTGCACTGATTTCTATTATACAGTATATTTTTGAGGATGGATTTTTGGTTTTTTTTAAACAATCTTATTGATTGTTTTTTTTTGCCCCCTGTTATGTTATTAGTATGATTGAAATCACTTATTCTAGTGAAATTCAATATATTCTGAGAACAGCAGAAAAGGCAAAGAAATTACTTTGTAAAATGTTAACATTATGCTGTGTATTTAAAAATGTATTATTACATGTTATAACTAATTTTTCTTCTCTTTCACAGATCCTAATTCTAAAATAAGCAATTTACCACAATTTACATTATAAAAAACAGCTGAATAAAATGTCTAGCATTTGTTATATGTGGTACTGCTGAGGTAAGTTTAAGTAAGTCTTTAAATGCACAATGGCATGGGTTTGCGCACAGTTGAAAAAAAGGGAAGATGGATGGAGTAGATTTCTGACAGAGAATTCTATTGCAGATAGGTATCAAATAGGACACAGCTTCAGATCACCTGTATGCAAGACACATGGTATAGTATACAATAGATAGATATGGTGGTCTTGTAGGGCCTGGTAATTTCAGAATTAAACAAAATTAAACTCTTTAACTTAAAGAACATTACTGAGGGTTTTTGCACATGTCATATTAGGCCCCATCCCTTCCCTTCAGTAATATATAAACATGTCCTATCAGTTTCCTAAAAGGTAAGTACTTAAAAATGTATCTTGTTCTCTGTTAGCAGTACTGAAATGTACTCCTATCATAAGAATTGGCCTAGCCACTAACTCTCTTTCATATTTACAAGGAGAGGAGAAGGCACTGTGAATACCTTTTGTTTTCCATGTAAATACAATCTCATGATACGCACCACTTTGCATTGAAAAGGCGTTCTATAAATGTTGCAGTGCATGTTTGCACAGGACACTCCTGGAACAAGACACATCTCCAGTTTTTTCAAAAGTCATAAATCTGGACATGTGTGAATGCTGCACCACCCTCCAATTGGCGTAGCAAGGCACAACAAGGAAAATTGTTTTCACTTTACCTCATTTTTTGTCTTTCAATATATGCTACAATGCACAGCATATATTGAAGGAGAAAAATGCCTTTACTGATTGTTTTTGTGTAGGAAGGTGTGCCTTCCTGAACAAACACAATGTCCACATTTCACAGGCATCCTTGCACCATGGTGCAAGGTTGCCTGTGCCACCACATGGCTGCAGTTTAAGCAGCTGTGCAGAGGGAAGCACAGACTTGCAAGATATTTATGTACATATGTTACATGCCTGTGCTTCGTAAGTACCACAGCACGCTGTAGCTAAACAGTTTACAGTGTCATGCTACAGCACTTCCTTATAGTTCTGCACTTATTCATTTACCCCACACCACAAATGCTTCCTTTCAGTCAATAATCTACTAGACATACATTCATGCAAATTTTCACACACTAGCCTACAAGTTTAGCTCTTTCTTTAACCAGAGTAGTTAGTTCTGAAAATAACTTTTTCTTTTTGTTGTTTTATATATTTTTTGGGGTTTTCTTAACGATTTTGTATTTTTTTTAAAAAAGAGGGAAAAAATGTGACCAGGAGAAACAGAACTAAAAACTAGGAGGAGAAAAAAAATTGAAACAAACAATGGTGGTTGTCGATGGCACGACAAACCAGGTCCACCGACTGCTCCAAATACGAAATAAGGCGGTTGCATTGGACACAATGCATCCTGACTCTCCCAAATTGGGGACGTATATCTGGAGGAGATGATGATGATGGTGATGTTGATGGTGTTGCCCCAGATGTACTTGGAACAGCCTGTAGTTGAGGAGCATTTTCTCTGAGTATTCTCATTTTCTCCCTTGCAAAGTTGGCTGGGTGTCGAGTTTGGAGATGTTTTTGCATACTCGCTGTTCCACAGGATTACTGTTTTGTAGGGTCTCCCCTGGACAGGACTGCTTTGTAGATTTTACAAGTTCCTTTCGTGGCATTAACTTTTTTCTGCCCTGGAGGAAAAGTGAAAAACTTCCACACAATTGAAGAAAACCTCTCTGGAGGGGGAGGTTGAGGTACAAATTCTTCATTTCCAGAATGTTCTAAATCAGAAGATGCTTTATTAGTTGCCATTTCTCCAACTTTGCTGGAAAACAGGTGTTCAAAATTGAAAAAGAGCAGATCTTGCCAGAAGATGTCTTCTCCTAAGGAAGTTCTAACAAGAGTGATTGAAATGGGTGGGGTAATGAACCAATCAAATCTCTTTTTTTCTGGTCACATGGGGTACGCGTAAGGTGCGCGTATGCAGCTCGTACCCAACTCGCACCTAGCGCGACTCCGCAAAATTGTATTTATAAGTAATGTAACTTTATTGGAAGTTAAAGAATATTATTTTTATGATTAGTTCAGATAATGTCTTGTGTTAATATTTATATTAAATATATATATAACTTTTTGAACATTATAAAAATGTAGCTGGTGTAGCGCACCCACCACGTCTGATGAGCGTATGATGTCACAGGTAACCGCGTGACCATCGCGTTGCATAATACATACATGTCGCGCATGCGCTACGAGTCGCGTACCAGTCCCATAGTGTCCGCGTTGGGAAAGTCGTACCCGTCACACACCACACGCGGATCCTACACAAGAGTCCTAAAATGGCAGACATGTTCCGGACAGTGAACGAGAAGGGTGCGCTTTGGGTAAGCGACTCAAAACAAATAGAAAAAAAGAATAATATTAATATATTTAAAAGAACATAAAAAATAAAGATGATATATATCTTTAAAAAAACATTTAATTAAATATGTCTAATGTAATTTGAAAAATAAGATATCTAAAAAAATAGTAAAAAAAATATAGTAAAAGAATTTTGAAAAAAATAAATAGAACAAGAAATATATTTTGAAAATATCATTTAAAAACCTTTGAAATTCACTGAAAAACCATAGTTTTCAAACATGTCATAGTTAGGAGTTAGCATTTAAAAAGCCTTAGAAATTCACTTAGGTTTTAGGGGTGTTATAGTTAGCTGGACATTTCACTTGTACAAGCCATTGGAATTCCTCCGTTATAGTTAGTTGTACTGACTATAACTCGCGCGCACGCAATCCACTGCTGATGATGTCACATATTACATCATTCATGACATGGTCAGTGACATCACTGATGACATCCCTGATGACATCTCAAATGACATCACTGATCACATCACTGATGACATCATCAAGTGAATGTGGTTTGGTTCGATATTTAAATAAGTATTATATATATATATATATAAAACAATCTGCATTGAAGAATGAGTGGATGTATAAGTGTCTTAAAGTTCACTTTATCTGTTGTTGTGTAAGCTACTACATAAGTTGATTACTAGGTGTGTGAAAGTTTATGTTAGTATTAATTAGTTAAGTGAGTATTGGTATGGCATAGTGAATGTGTGTGTGTGGGTGAGTGGGATATGTGGGACTGTCCAAAGATGTGTAAATAGTTGATTTAGTAGGTGTATGAGGTTAAGACTGCACGTGGAAACACTTGTTTGGGTGACTGAATCTCTGTATGAGTGTAGTGATGAGTAAATATATTTCTCAATGATAAATATCCAACAAACTAGAAATATAAAAGGTACTGTATGTGACATTTTTTGTATATAAATAACTATATATAATCAGTGATGGTATCAGTGACTGTATTGAAAACTGTATACTTGTGAAAGTGATTTTATAGCACACTAAGTATGAGTTACTATTTATGTCAATGGTGTTTGTACAAGTGTGTAGCTGAATAAATGTAAGTATGATCAATTGTTTGCATAAGTGAGTAGGATGACTGCATAGGAGAATAGGATGTGTGCTGGTTTGTAATGACAATTGTACGTGTATAAGTATATTTAATAGTTTTATATTGATCTTTGTTAGCATGTATGAGTGAATCTACAGGTAAGTGTTTAGATGTGTGTGTAGATGTAGAAATCAGTGAGTAAATTTTTTGAGACTTGTATTGGTATGCCAATGGTTTGAAATATGGTATTCCATATTTTACAATTAGTGTTGATAGGTTATACTAATTTATGATGATGTCTATTGGATTGTCACATGGATGATGTCATCAGTGATATCATCAGTGATGTCATTGGAGATGTCATCCGTGATGTCATCATTGATGTCACTGACCATGTCATGAATGATGTAATATGTGACATCATCAGCAGTAGATTGCGGGCGCGCAAGTTATAGTTAGTACAACTAATTATAACAGAGGAATTTCAATGGTTTTGTACAAGTGAAATGTCCAGCTAACTATAACACCCCTGAAACCTATGATTTTTTCAGTGAATTTCTAAGGTTTTTTAAATGTTAATTCCTAACTATAACATGCCTAAAACCTTTGTTATTTTCAGTGAATTTCTAAGGTTTTTTAAATAATAATTCCTAACTATATTTATTGTTGTATTTTTTAATATTTTTTAACTACATTATTTTATCTTTTTATTTTTAGATATCTTATTTTTTAAATAACATTTCATATATTTTTTTATTTTTTTTTAATAAAAATATATATTTTTTATAATTTTATATTCTATAAAATATACTTAAATATTTTTTTTTCCTTTTTTTTGGGAGTTGCGCACCCAAAGCCCATCCTGCTCGTTCACTGCGCGGAACGTGTCCATCATTTTAGGATTGGTGTGTAGGATTCGAGTATGGTGTTCGATGAGTACGACTTTTCCAACGTGGACGCTATGCGACTGGTATGCGACTTCTGGCGCATAAGCAAGTGGTGCGTATTATGTGACTTGATGGACGCGCAGTAGCGTGTGACGTCATATGCATATCAGACGCAGTGGGTGCGCGACTCCCGTGAAATATTTTAATGTTCAAAAACGTATATATATATATATATTTAATATAAATATTAAGACAAGACATTATCTGAGGTAATTATGAAAATAATATTCTTTATCTTTCAAATAAAGTACATTACTTTCAAATGCAGTTTCGCGAATTTGCGCTGGGTGCACACTGGGTGCCTGCTGGGTGCGCGCACCCTACGCGTCCCCCATGTGACCACAAAAAAAGAGATATGATTGGTTCATTAGACTTCCTTTTCTAAGTATTGAAGGACCCCACCCATTTCAATGACTCTTCTTAGACCTTTTCTTAGGAAAAGTCATGCTGAGAAGAACTGCTGTTTTATTTTGAGTAAAGACCTCAATGTCCTGATACTTTTGAAAATGGCTGCAAATCCACCTTCTTCTTCAGACTCAGAACATTCAACCACTGAGGAATTTCTTCCAGAACCTCCCCCTCCAGAGAGATATTCATCAATTGTGTGGAAGTTTTTCACATTCCCACCTGGACTAAAAAAGGTGAATGCGACCAAGGTAACATGCAAAATCTGCAAGGTGGTCCTCTCTAGAGGGGACCCCAACAAAAACTACACTTGTGGGACAGCGAGCATGAGAAAGCATTTGCAGACACGCCATTCTGTCAACTTTTCAGGAGAGGAGATGAGAAGGCTACAACAAAATGCTCCTGCACCACCAGCTGTTCCAAGCACATCTGGGACAGTACCATCTACTTCAAGTTCATCACCATATATACGTCCCCAATTTGCACAACTCAGGATGAATTGCGTAAAATGTGGACATCTAATTGCTTATGGAGAACAAACAGAGGACCTTGTTTGTCGGGCTATTGACAACCACCGTTGTTAGTTGTTTTTTGTCTTCATAGGTTTTGGTTCTGTTCGTCCTGTTTCCCTGTTTGAAAAAACCCCCAAAAATCAAAAAAATTGTTTAAAAAAACCACAAAAAAATACAAAACTACAAAACAAAAAAAAAAGTTTGCTTCAGAACTACCTACTCTGGGTAAAAAAAGAGCTAAACTTGTATGCTGGTGTGTGAAAGTTTAGATGAATGTATGTGTAGTGCATAATTGACTGAAAGAATGCATTTGTGATGTGTGGTGAATGCATAAGTGCAGAACTATAAGGAAGTCCTGCAGCATGACACTGTAAACTGTTTAACTACAGCATGCTGTGGTACTTCCGAGGCACAGGGATGCAACATATGCATATAAATATGTTGTAGGTCTGTGCTTCCCTCTGCACAGCTGCTTAAACTGCAGTTATGCGCCGGCGCAGGCACTCTTCACCATGGTGCAACGATGCCTGGGCCGTGGGGAGATTTTTTTGTGCAGGAAGGGACACCTTCCTGCACAAAAACAATCACAAGAAGCTTTTTCCTCTTTTAATGTGTGCTGTAGAATGCAGCACGCATTGAAAGAGAAAAAAATAAGGAGAAATGAAAACATTTCTCCTTGTTGCACCTCGCTACGCCACCTCTAAGGTGGCGTAGCATTCACACGAATCTCCAGATTTACGATTTATTGTAAATTTGGAGATGTGTCTTGTTCCATGGGTATTGCATGGGAACACCCACAGCAACACCCATGGAATGCCCCTCCAACGCACCATGCTGCATGTGAAGGGGGCGTATTTACAATGAGAGGAAAAGTCCTTTCCTTGTAAATATGGAGCAGCCCCCTGCCCCACCAGTACGTCACGAAAAGTGACGTGGTGGTGGCGCTGGGGGCTTGTAAATCTGCTCCTTAGTGATGTGCTTTGAGTTAAATAGTTTTATTTCTAAAATTTCCAGGACCTACAAGACCACTATCTGACTCTATTGTGTACTATACCAGACAGGTGCAGACAGGTGCTCTCAAGCTGTCTCCTATTTGATACCTGTCTGCATTAGAACTCTGTGGCACAAATATTGACCATCCATCTTCCTTTTTTTCGACTGTATGGAAACACAGTCCATTGTGCATTTTAAGACTTACTTAAACTTACCTCAGCAGTAATTCCTCTAAACAACGCTACACATTTTATTCACTTGTTTTTTCTAATGTAAAATATAGTAAATTCCATATTTTTAAATTAGGATCTGTAAAAGAAAAGAAAAAATAGTTATAACATGTAATAATACATTCTTAACAGCACAGCATAATTTTAACATTTTACAAAGTAATTTCTTTGCCTTTTTTGCTGTTCTCAGAATATATTGAATTTGACTAGATACAGTGATTTCAATCGTACTCATCACAAAACAGCGAGCACAAAAAACAATCAACCCCCAGTAAAATAGGGGATAATACAAATCACACATATATAAAATGGTTACTGCTAAAAAAGTATACCTTAAATTTATTAACACTGTAAATGTTGTCGGTTAAAAATATACACAGAGACAATGTGCAAGAAAAAGTCCATAACTCAAAGATATACTTTTCCTTGAGGCCAAATAGTATTTTTGCACTCCTTTCTATGTAAATTATCCAATGGCAATCCTATTAAATCATAATAATAAATTCCTCAGGGGCTGAATTATCTTCCTAAAACTTTGGCTTTAAAAATATTAGGTAGGAATTTTGTAATTTGAAGGGCAAACGTTGTTTGAAAACCAACTAAACATCATTACAAAGTGTCCAGACTTTGTCACTTTTTAGATAGGCAGTGTAATGTCCAGATGTTGTGGAAGGACCATCATAGAAAAGTATTGCTGCTGATACAAAACTCCTTCCTGATATTGATAGTTGAGTAGCTACAAAATGTTTTATTAAAGTGTCCAATTTTCTTCCATCAGCTGTACAACGTTGCATCATAAAAATTATATATTGTCCATATCTTTCTAAAAATAATGTTCATAACATTTCTGATTTGCATTGGCTACACTCCATGTTTTTTTTACAGCTTTAACTAATTTATTGAAACACACTGATTTAACGTTCGTAATGTCAAATATAGAAATATTACAGTGTCTACATTAGTGCTACATGTATGCATACAATTTTCACAATAATGTTCCCATTTATAACAAAGGCCAAAAATATTTTCTATTTCTACACCTTCATTTTCCAATATGGTAAGCATATACATTAGAAATTCATGAGCATCTTGTTGGATATTTTGTGTTAATTGTGTAGAACCAGAACATACATCCAAAAGATTACAAACATCAGAAACAGTTTGTATTTTACTTGTATCACTTCTCAATTTTTCATAAACAGAATGCAACAAGGAACAACATTTTTTTTCCCGATTCTCCATAATTTGCTGCTGCAAACCTTCAAGAAAAAAACCAATGACCACTACATTAGCATAGCAGTTGACACCAGAACTATTTTCAAACTGATAACAAACAATCTCTTCAACAGTGTCCTTTTTCTTTTTGCTTGCAATCACAACATTATCTTTTTTTCCCTTCTCTACACCTTCAGTACAGATATTCTCATACCTTCTTTTTCAACCAACCACACGATTCAAATACAGGATATTGACCTAAATTGGGAGCATATGTTCTTCTTAACCTATTATACTCTTTGACACAGTTTGCATCTGCAGTAACCTTTGTGTCATCAAAATCAATCAAAAACAAACCAGATAATGTTCTGACTCGTGACAAAGCAACATATGCCATACCCTCTCTAAACACAGTATTTCCAATGTTCACCAAAGCACTGCAAACTCTCAAACCTTGAGATTTATGAATAGTCACTGCATATGTCAGAGAAACTGGAAACTGTTTTCTATGGACATACAAATCTTTCACAAGCAAAAAACAAACTGAACAAAGACCAATTTGTTTAACTTCTTCAATCTGACCAAATTTAATTTTTAAGAATTCAATACCATCTTTATTTTGATAATTAACAAAATCCACAACGTTGCCCATTGCTCTATTAACTAAACCTTTTTCTATGTCCAAATTACGCCTTAAAATTATCCGACAGTTTCTACATGCATATAGATTCTTTTCTATACCAGCAGTTTTAGATATAGATTTTTCTAAAGAATCCAATTTTGTCTTCCATTTTTCTGTCAAAAAAATAGTGATTCCTTCATGCTCTATTTTATCAATGGCTTCCATTTTTTATTATTTCTTCATTTTCCAGTTTCAAAAGTTGTTCGTTGAATATAGAACACTCATGCAGTGTTGGCATTAAGAAGATTACAGATTTGTTTTCTGTAATTTTCATGTATATTTTCTCAGTAACTACGTTTTCATTTGGCAACAAATTGGAAAGTAATCGAGTCTGCAAAGCTTGTTTGCCATGTCCAGTCAGTAGTCCAATTCTTATATCTTGGAGAATAGTTCCATAATCAACATCATTTGCCTGTCGCATATTTGTAATGAGTTCTTTGTATTCAAAATATGACCAAATGTTCACTTTTCCAACACTACCCAGAGGCTTTCTGGTGTCTTCATACGCAAGTGTTTTAAATACTGGTTGTCCTTTTACAGGTGTCAGTTGCAGTAGATCTCCAAAAACTATGACGTTTTTTCCTTCAAATAACACATCGTACTCTGTTTTAAGAATTTGCGGCATTCTTAAATGCACAAAAGGCAAGCATTAAGTTTGAAGCCATGCTTACCTCATCAATAATGAGAAGTTTAATTTTCAGCTTGTGGTATTCCCATTTGTTTTCATGCTCTACTGGTAGCATTAGTAAATGATTTAAAGTAATTCCTTTAATGTTGTGTGCTGCCAACCCAGTTGGAGGAGTGACAACACAAGACAAATACGACTCAGTTGTCGGGAGACTCCCCATACCTCCCTCGCTGCCCTGCAGTGGTGCACCGTGTTGCAGATGCCCCTGGGAGACGGCGCGGCTTTGCTGGTGAGGTGGCTGGTGGCAGAGGCCGTGCTGGCGGGGGAGCTCTCCGTCAACAGAGAAGGCTTGTGCACTTGGGCTTAACTAATTGCGGCCAAATGGTGCCTGAGGGAGCTAGGGCATATGAGTAATACCTGGAATTGCCCCCCGTAGCAGTTGCTGCTGACCAGAGCTCTATAGCACTTTGGGCTGCGTCTGAGGAACAGGAAGTGCCACCTGATACTCCAAGATAGCAGCATTGTTGACCATTCGAGAAGCGAAAGGGGGACACCTGAGGAGTACAAAATCCATAGGGGCTTACTAAGAGAGGAGCTACCTGCGGAGTACGCGAGCACCCCCATCATTGAAGTGCCCTGCAATAGGGATGAGCATTAACATTACAACATACTGTCTTGCATTGCTGATTCTTAGTGAATGAGTGATTGATACCGACTCAGGGAGCACTATCTTACCAGCGTGATTCCTAATCGGCTGTGGGGTGCAGTTGCATTTTCAATAGCCTACCTGGATGCTTCACCCTGTACTGTCTAATCATCCTTGTGTAGATACTGACAGGAAGGGCAAGCGAGATTCAACCAAGTGTCCTAACAGCTGCGAAGTGCCAGGAGTGGTGTAAGAGGTCACCGTTAAACATGGGAAAGATAGATACTAGGCAGCCAAAGCTGGCTTTCGAGGCTGCGAAGCGAGGTACACGTGGACCGCAGGGGGACCGCGATGAATCAATCAATCAATCAATCAAAGCATTTATATAGCTACTGCTCGAACAGCCAGGTCGTGAGCTGCTTCCTGAAGGCAAGGTGGTCCTGGGTCAGGCGGAGGTGGGTCGGGAGGGAGTTCCAAGTCTTGGCAGCCAGTTAGGAGAAGGACCTTCCTCCTGTGGTGGCTCTTCGGATGCGGGGGATGGCAGCGAGGGCGTGGCCAGTCGATCGAAGCTGGCGTGTGGGAGCGTAAGAGTTGAGGCGGCTGTTGAGGTATTCTGGGCCTTGGTTGTGTAGGGCTTTGTGTGCGTGGGTGAGGAGACGGAAGGTGATTCTCTTGTTGACCGGGAGCCAGTGCAGATCTCTCAGGTGTCCGGAGATGTGGCTGCGACGGGGGATGTTCAGGATGAGTCGTGCTGAGGCGTTCTGAATCCGCTGGAGTCTCTTCTGGAGTTTGGCGGTGGTTCCGGCGTAGAGGGAGTTGCCGTAGTCCAGACGGCTGGTGACGAGGGCCTGGGTGACCGTGTTCCTGGTCTTGGTGGGGATCCACCAGAAGATCTTACGTAGCATGCGCAGGATGTTGAAGCACGACGAGGAGACGGCGTTGACTTGTCTGGTCATGGAGAGGGAGGAGTCCAGGATGAAGCCCAGGTTGCGTGCGTGGTCTGTTGGTTTGGGTGCGCTGCCCAGGGCGGGGGGCCACCAGGAGTCGTCCCAGGCAGAGGGTGAAGATCCCAGGATGAGGACTTCCGTCTTGTCCGAGTTCAGTTTCAGGCGGCTGTTCATCATCCACTTGGCTACGTCTGTCATCCCTTCGTGTAGGTTGGCTCTGGCGGTGGCGGGGTCGTTGGTGAGGGAGAGGATCAGCTCGGTGTCGTCGGCGTAGGAGATGATGTTGAGGTTGTGTTGGCGTGCGATGGCTGCGAGGGGTCTCATGTAGACTTTGAAGAGGGTTGGGCTGAGCGGGGAGCCTTGAGGAACGCCGCAGATGACTTCGGTGGCTTCTGATCTGAACGGGGGGGGGCGGACTCTCTGTGTCCTTCCGACGAGGAACGAGATGATCCATTCCAGTGCCTTCTCCTGGATTCCGACGTTGCTGAGGCGCTGCACTAGGCAGACAGTGTTGAAGGCCGCGGAGAGGTCTGGGAGGATGAGGGCCGCTGTTTCTCCGTTGTCGAGCAGGGCTCGGATGTCATCGGTGGCTGTGATCAGGGCGGTCTCGGTGCTGTGGTTTGCCCGGAAGCCAGACTGCGAGAGGTCGAGGGATCCATTCGTCTCGAGGAAGGCGGCCAGCTGCTTGTTGACAGTCTTCTCGATGAAGACGGAGGAGACGAAACGTGACGAGACGGGACGGAGCAGTCGACTGAGGTGCAGAGTATCCTACAGGAAGTACGCCAAGGATTCGCCATCATTGTGGACAAGGTCGACAGGATGTCGTCGCGCATGGATGCCATAGATCACAAATTGGAGGGACATCACGACCGACTGAAAGAGGCTGAGAGACGCATATCGGATACTGAGGACACGACGAACTGAGCTAAGGAGCAACTCGTGAATATGGACAGACTCCTCAAACTTGTTGCTGCCAAAAATGAAGACTTGGAAGAACGCAGTAGGCGCAATAATATACGCATAATTGGCATTCCAGAATCAATGAATGCAGGTAGAATGGAGGAGTATGTTGAACGACTGCTATTATCCTCCATTGGAGAAGACTCACTGTCCAAGCACTTCATCATGGAGCTGACACATCGCTCCCTGGGAAAGAGACCCCCCCAGGTACCGCACCACGGCCAATAATAGAACAGCTCTTGAATTACAGAGATTGCGATGTGGTGTTGCGAGTAGCGCAGAGCAAGCAGCAGCTCACATACAATGGTAATAAGTTCTCCATATATCCGGATTTCACTCCTATATTTCAAGAGGAACAGCGAAAGTTAACGGAGGTCAAGAATAAACTGTGAGCAGCCCAGATCGACTACGCTCTGCTCTATCCGGCATGCCTCAGTATCACTCACCAGGGGAAGCAGCGTTTCTTCACCAAACCACAGCAAATGGAGGTGTTCCTTAAACATGTCAAGCAAACGCAACCGGGAGGCAGGAGTCAGGCGGCATCGCAGCACTCCCCTTCTGACAGATAATAAGCAATTTTGTGAGTGGATGGCGACATTTGGTTCGTCCTTGGATCCAACAAAGAAGTATAAAAACTCAAGCTATGCTAAAAATAGGAAGAGTGCCCCATGGTTCTCATTAGGCTTAAAAAGGGAGCTAGGCGAAGTGAGATCACTTGAGCGGAGGTGGCGTAGAAATTACGAGGCTGTTGCCCGTGATACATATGAATCTGCTCAAAGGAAGTACCATGCCGCAATCAAGCTGGAAAAAAAGCACATTATTTAGAGGCTATTTCTTCCTCTGGTAATGGACAGAAGGAGATTTTCAAGATTGCTAACAGCTTCACCAACCCCACAGCACTCTCTCAGAAAATTCCCCCCTTGCCACCGCTTTGCAATGCCATCGCTAACTATTTTGAGAAGAAGATCTTAGACTTCGTGAAGGACTTCCATCCTGTGTCATCTATCTCGACGAACTTTGAAAAGGTGAGGTCGGGCTCTGAAATGAGTAACATCACTCGCTTTGACTCATTTGTGCCCATCTCCCTAGAGGATTCACACCAGGCCATTCTAGCAAGTAAATCTGGATCCCCATTTGACCCCTGTCCGCCTTTGGTTTTACGGGCGTCGGTTGAGGAAGTAAACCCAACCATTAACAGCATTATCAACTCATCATTGGCTACGGCAGAAATTCCATGCGACTGGAAGCTCGCAGCAGTTATGCCACTTCAGAAAAAGGCTATACCGGACCCTACCACTCTGTCCAACCTGCGTCCTATTTCCCTGCTCCTATTGGTGTTTAAGCTGACGGAAAAATTTGTTAACAACCAACTTACGAATTTTCTCGAGGAGAATAACATCCTGCACACCAACCAATCAGGATTTCGATCCAAACACTCGACCGAATCTGCCCTTTTGTTTACGGCAGAGACCCTCCGAATGGCTATGGACCAAGGGAACAAGGCCGTCTTGATTTTACTCGACTTATCGGCGGCCTTCGACACGGTCTCACACACAATCTTGATCGACCAACTTTGTAACGCAGGTATAGGAGGAGTGGTATTGGCGTGGTTTAGAAACTTTCTCAACCAGAGACATCAGGTCACGGTATTAGGCGAATTTAAATCTGAAGAAAAAGTCATCAGCTCACGGGTCCCTCAGGGCTCTAGTTTGAGCCCTATACTCTTCAATCTTTACATGGTACCCCTGATTGAGCTAATCGCCTCCTATCAGATTAGCACTATATCGTATGCTGATGACACGCAGCTTATACTGGTGATGGATAAGGAGCTGTCCGGAGCAGAAAACCTGAAAAACTATCTTACAGCCACATTTGAGTGGATGAATAACAATCACCTCAAATATAACTCCGGGAAGACGGAGATATTGCCCTTCGGCCCTTAAGACTTGTTTTCCCCCAAACAATGGTGGCCTGAGGATGCTGAAGCTCCTCCTAACACTATTTCTTCTGCTCGTAACCTGGGCATCAAGTTTGATGACCAACTGTCATTTAAGCAGCAAGTGGTAGGCGTGGCTAGCACATGCTTCCATATTATTAGATCACTCCGGAAGTTTTTTTACCTTCTTCCACTTGCGGCAAGGAAAACAGTGGCAGTAGCATTAATAACATCTAGACTGGACTACTGCAATAGCCTGTATGCAGGTGCTAACAAAGCAGTGCTCCACAGGTTGCAGTTAGTCCAGCATGCTGCTGCCCGTTTAGTACTTCGTTGGCCAAGAAAGTCATCTGCCTCCGCCGCGCTCAAGACCCTCCATTGGTTACCAATACACAAGCGTGTCTTATTTAAGGTCCTTGTTATCACCTTTAGAGCCTTTCAGTCACAAGGACCCAGATACTTGTCTAATGGCTTTAAACGTTATCAGCCAGCACGCTGTCTGAGGTCCGCTAATCAAAATCTTTTGGTAATCCCCAGATATAGATTGCTCACTAAAGGTGGGAAATCCCTTTTTGTCGTAGGTTCTAGGGCTTGGAATAGACTGCCACCCCAGCTTCGGCTTATGTCTAAGGAGAGCCACTTTAGGAAATCCCTGAAGACATGGATTTTCTCCCTCACTGATGCAGCCTGTAGGGCACTGGCTTAAGTGTGTAATGTGTTCTGAGTTGCCTCCAGTCCACCAACCTATTCCAGTTGGGTTGGTTTGAGCGCCAAGATGCTCCTTGGAGTGGTAGTAGCGCTATATAAATGTGACTTTACATTAAATTACATTACAAGGAGCGGAGGATGATTCACCTTGACAGATCTATCATTGGATAAATAAAACTTGGATTTGATGTTCAGATGTAATAAGCGCGGGGCAACCATGTTTTCTTCAATATATGCATGTTAAGCCCAGCTGTTAAATGAGAGAGCGTTTTTCTTTGTAGACCAGGCACCCTCAACCCTCTAGAGCCCCACGATGAGACCCAGTTAGACTCGAGAGGTAAAAAGTAACTGTGCCGCCACCTACGAGACGGCCCCCATTGGGTGTTCTCCCACTGTTACTCATTGTGGGTTACTTGAGAACATGGTTAATTGTGCTCCATTTGTTGTTTTCATTGCCGAGCAGGGGGGGGGGGAATCTTATTCTGGCAAGTTGGGGCTGCTTCAGTGGGTGGGGGTGGTATTGGTGGGGTGAGTTAGGGATTGCACATGGTCGTCAGTATAAATGACCTTTTTGATTGACTCTTAGCTAGAATACTTTGTGATTTGCTTAAAGGTCAAGCGGAGCAGGGGTGGAAAATGGACATTGTGGATGCTATTGCACTGGCCCATGCATCTGGGCTGGAAACCATCTGTATTGCAATCTCACAGAGCTATTACTAATACCAGCACTGACTGATTGAATATAGTTACATGCAATATACAAGGGCTGGGAGATCCGCGTAAGAAGAGACACATACTGGCCTACTTGGATAGACATCAGATACACATTGCTATGTTGCAGGGGACACATTTTAACCCACAATAAATCAATACCTTTGCCAGTAAATGGGCAGAACACAGATTTTTTTCCTCGTACTCCTCCTATGCGAGGGGCACAGCAATACTTATAAAAAAGCGCACGCCGTACATGTTGGCTGGGGACTCCTGGGATACTCAAGGACGGCATTGTCTGGCATGGGACAGATTGAGGTCCGACTCAGTTACTTTAGCCTGTTGCTATGGACCGAATATAGATGATCTGCAGTTTTATACTGCATTATGGGCATATAAATTTGATATTTGGTCCGACCACATCATATGGGGTGGTGACTTTAATATAGCCTGCAATCCAGCAGCTGATAGATCGCACCCTGCCCCTCATCACTACATCAAGACGCGGGTAATTCTAAACAGCACTGAGTACCGTTTGATCGATGCCTAGAGACATACGCATCCCAATGGTAAGGAGGGTACCCACTTTACGGCGCACGCAGCATCTTGGACGCGTCTGGACTATCTGTTCCTTTACGTGGGGCTCTGTCAGGCCATCTCTCAGGTGCAACCATCTTGTTAGACTCTGTATTTCAGAAGGACCTGAGGGAGGAAGTGCAGGATTTTTTTGTGCGAAATAAGGATACAGTTGACAGCGTAGAAACCATTTGGGAGGCATTTAAGGTAACATTGAGGGGATATTGCATAGCGAAGGGGGCTGGAATACTTAAAGATATCATACATACGTTACATAAATTAGAGACAGAACTCAAAACACTGGAGACTACCCTCTCCTGTCAAGCAGATGGTGCCGCACAAGCGAAATTCAGGGAGAGGCTAACAGAATATATGGACACGGCACGCAGGGAGACATGCTTTAGGGGAAAATACTGGGAGGCTCACCGCTATGGAGAGGGGGAAAGGCCGGGTAGAGCACTGGCTGAGACGATTAGAAAACCAAGATGGTCCAACATCTTGGAGTTGGGCCTGGATGGTGTGGTGTGCAGAGACACTGTGTATATTCTTAATGCTTTTACTGCGCACTATGCTAAATTGTACACTTCGCAAAGAGCAGACGTACTGGATTTGGATAATTATCTGGGTGATGTAACACTGGGATGGCTAGGCGATGTGCAGCTAAAATTTCTGTGTGCCCTGTTCGAACTCGATGAGGTGAGTGAGGCAATTATGCACATGCAATCTGGGAAAGCCACAGGAACAGATGGCATCCCCATACAGTTCTATAAAACATATATAGATTTGATGGCCCCCATACTACGTGAGGTCTATGAGGACGCACTAGACACAGGGCATATTCCTCCATCTATGAGAGAAGCCCTCATCACCTCGCTTTTAAAGCCAGGGAAACCACCTCAGCAGTGTGACTCCTACAGACCTCTGTCTCTTCTTAACTGTGATGTTAAAATACTGGCTAAGCTCATCGCCACACGACTCAGCTTGCTCATGGAAAACTTGATACTACCTGACCATTCAGGTTTTGTCCCCGGAAGGGCGACGTCTCATAATTTGAGAACATTATTCACAATTTTAAATAACGTCTCATCGGAACCGCCTTTAGCGGCTGTATTTCTAGATGCCACAAAGACCTTCGATTCGATGGAGTGGGATGATATATTTGGGGTGATGTCACGAATGGGGTTCCCACATCTTTTCCTTTCTTGGATACCGCTGCTGTACTGTTTACCAGTCGCGAAGGTGTTTATTAACGGTAGGGTCTCCGAGGCGTTTCCGATCACGAGAGGTACCAGACAACACTGCCCCTTGTCACCCTTGCTTTTTGCGATAGCTGTTGAGCCACTGGCGGCTAAGCTGAGACAACATCACCGAGATAAGGCACTAATTGTATTTATTTTTATTTTGAAAGTTTTATATAGCGCGAACAAGATCTTTGCAGATAATAGAGCGCTTTACATAGACGAGGGGTAAGAGGTAGGGTGGGTAAACGAGGGAGCATAGCAAGTAATACAAATAGGAGGGAGTATGAAAAATCGGGTAAGGTCAATAATACAGGTAAAACACATGTGCAAATGGATCAAACAAGAGTACAGATCGACGCAGAGTCTTAAAAAAACAAAAGTAGTAGTTCAAGTGTATTTAGCCATGAGGGTAGCTTTAACTTCTTTCTTAAAAAGAAAAGTGGAGATGAGCCTGGTTTCAGGAGGGAGTGAGTTCCAGATCCTAGGCGCCATTCCTGAGAAGGAGCGTTTGTAAGTTCTTTCCTTCCGGAATCTTCGAGGCTTCAGCAGAAGATTTTTTGTGCTTCTGGTGGTTCTGGAGCCGCCGGAAATTGTCAGCTTCTGAGTGAGGTAGCCAGGTGAGTTCAGGTGAATAGCCTTGTGCGTCAAGCAGGCAATTTTCAGATGTATTCTGGCTTCAAAAGGCAGCCAGTTCAGGGATTTAAAGTCAGGGGAGATATGTGAGTGTTTTATTGATCCAGTGATGAGTCTCGCTGCCGTGTTTAGTGAAGCTCTTAGGGGTGCAGTTGTAGTTAGGGTGATGCTGCCGTAGTCTATGCGAGGGATGATTAGTGCTTGCACTGCAGTTTGGAAGTCTTTGGCTGGGAGGAAGGGTTTAAGTTTGCTCAAGGTATTTATTTGGAAGTTCGCTCCCTTAGTTGCCTTGCTGATATGCTGATGCATGTTGAGATTCGCGTCAAGTGTTATGCCTAAAGATTTTGCTGAATCCACGATGGTTGGTTGGACATTGAGTGCAGTTAAGTGTTTAAGCCAGGTTTGAGTGGTAGAAATGTTCGCAGGAGGTGAGATCAGAAGGAACTCAGTTTTCATAGCATTGAGCTTGAGGTGGTTATCAGCCAGCCAGGATTGGGTGCTTCTGATCGTTGAGGTCAGACACATGATGTCTTTGGGGGATTGTAGTCTGAGATATAGTTGAGTGTCATCAGCGTACATGTGAAAGTGTATATTGGATGCTTGTAGCAAGGTGGTGAGAGGTTCCATTACTAGGTTGAACAAAGTAGGGGATAGGCAGGATCCTTGAGGGACACCTAACGATACAGGTACTGGGGAGGACATCAAGTTGTTGCTCTTGAATTTCTGAGACCTGTTGTGAAGAAAGGAGGTGAACCACTGAAGGACAGTCCCAGAAAGACCCATTCTTGTTTTTGAGAGTTCGAGTAAGTTCTCATGTTTCACAGTGTCGAATGCTGAAGAGAGATCAAGAAGGATGAGGAGGCAGGTATCATTGTGATCTAAAATTTGGAGGGCGTCGTCAATTATGTGAGTCATAGCCGTTTCGATACTGTGCCCTGCTCGGAAGCCTGATTGATGAGGGTTGAGGAGATCAAACTGTTCTATGTGCTTTGTCAATTGTAGTTGAACGCATTTTTCCAACAGTTTGGCGAGAGTGGGAATGTTGGTAAGAGGACGGTAGTTGTTTAGATCAGTGGGGTCTGCTGTTAGTTTCTTTAGTAAAGGTGTAACTTGACCAACTTTGAGGGAGTCAGGGATGGTTCCTTGTTGCAGTGAACTATTGATAATTTTAGTCTAGAGTGGGAGGAGCAAAGGGGTGAAGCCTTTTACAGCGTTAGCAGGAAGAGGGTCATTGAGGTGATTGGATGGTTTCAGGGTACTGTCAATTTCTTCTTCAGAGTACGTGTCAAAGGATGACCATGTCGCATTGTTTTTTGGTTCATTGGGTGTTATGCAGTGGTGTTTGGAGTAGAGGTTTGCGTCAATGAGGAGATCGCTCCTTATGTTGTCGGTTTTTTGTTTAAAGAAAGCAGAGAAATCTTCACAGGAAGGTGCATTGCCCATAGTGTCGACTGCTTGGGGTTGTTCCTTGGATTGAGATCGAATTAGTTCGAACAGTTTTCTTGGACGTTTTTTTGCTTGGTCGAGCTGGAGTCTGAAGAAATTTGACTTTGAGCGTTTTATTTTCCTGAAGTATGCGTTTCTCTTTTTCTTCAGAGTTTTTAGGTGTAGTGCCGAGGGAACAGATCTCCAAGTGCGCTCTGCCATTCACATGGCCCGTCTGTCTTCATTGAGACTCCTGTCGTACCAAGGGTTGGAGATCTTGGTGGAGTCTCTTTTCAGTTGCATCGGTGCAGCCTCATTGATTATTGAGGTCATAGCGTTGAGATAGTGGTCAGTTAGGCACTGAACGTCAATAACGCCGGTAGGGGGAAGTAGGAGATTGCAGCTGTTAGGGGGTAAAGAGTTTGGATTGAGTTTCTTCAAGTCTCTTTTCCAAACTTTGGGCTTGGAGGATTGGACCGGGATACGTTTAACTTTTTCATTGATGAAGAATGTGACAGTATGGTGATCTGACCAGTCACAGGGTTGGATTGAATCATGTTGAATAGTGCCTTCTTTGGCGATGATGAGGTCGAGGATAGAGCCTTTGTCATGGGTCGGGCTGTTGCAAATTTGGGTGAGGTCAGAGGCATTAAGGTAATTTTTGAGGCTATTGACCACTGCGTCACTACAATCATTCCAGTGAAGATTGTAATCGCCAAGGTAAATTTGTGTGTTTTGCCGTCCTGAGTTGATTGAGATTGTGTCCATGAGTTGTAGGGAGAAGGTGAGGTTGTCCCCAGGTGGGTGGTAGATGATGTGTAGTGAACAAATAGGTTTGTTTTCACTGATGACCTCAAGGCATATGTATTCACAGGAGGTAAGAGAAGGGGCGGAGACTTTATTAATTGAAAGGTTGCTCTTGTAAATGCATGCGATTCCACCGCCTGTCTTCCTGGGTCTGTCAAGTCTAATGATGCAGTAGTTGGGGGGGACTAGGATATCCATGATAGGAGAAGAAGATTCAGTTAACCATGTTTCAGTTAGGATGGCTAGGTCAAGGTTCAAAGAGATGATGAGGTCAGCAACCTCCGAGGAGTGTCTTTGGGCCGATCTACAGTTGAGAAGTGTGCATTTGAGTCTTGGGGTGCTGAGGGAGGAGGGGGGATCTAGAGAGAGGGGGACTTTTGTGAGGTTATTGGGGATGGAGCCTCTGTTGTTATGCGTGGGGTGTCTGAGAGGGTTGGAGAGAATCGTAGGAATGGACAGGTGTGTGGTAGCTAAGGGGTTTTGGCGAGCCGGGACATATGTACGGAGTAGGGTGTGTATGTCGAGGTCGGAAAGAGTCTTGATGGCGCGTCGAGGGCGGTTGGAGGTACTGTGAGAGGGGATGGAGGTCCACTGTGGGGAGTGAGTAGGGTGTGAGGGGGCTAAGTTGTTAGGTTGAGAAGTGGAGGTGGGTGTCTGGGGCGTGTGAGGAGAAACTCTTTGAGGGCGTGGAGTTCTTCTCTCACTTGGAGGAGGGTGGACATGATCGTGTCCTGCGTTGGGTTGGGTAAGGGGTTGGGGGTGGGGATTGATGGAGAGCAAGTGTCTAGATTACTAGGGAAGGGGGAGAGGGGTGGGGGTATTAGTGAAGTGGTTGGAGATGGAGTTGGAGTTGGGAGTGTTAGTGAGTGTGTTGCTGTTCGGGTAGGTAGGGAGGTTGGGGGGTAATGAAAGGATTAGTGATGTTGTTGGTGTTATTGGACAGGGAATCAATGATAGGGGGGTGAGGCGATTGCAGGACGTGTGGAGGCTGGGCGTTGCGGGAGTGACAGTGTGGTAGAAGTGAGTGAGAGTGGGGGTGGATGTTGAGGGCAGGGAGAGGGCCTGGAGTGGCGGGAGTACAAAGAGAGGGGGTGACAGTGTGGTAGAAGGGAGTGAGAGTGGGGGGGAGAGGTTGAGGGCGGGGAGAGGGCCTGGAGTGGCGGGAGTACAAAGAGAGGGGGGGAGATGTTGAGGGAGGGGAGAGGGTCTGGAGTGGCAGGAGTGCAAAGAGAAGGGGGGAGAGGTTGAGGGAGAAGTGAGGGCTAGGAGTGGCGGGAGTGCAGAGGGTGGGCGGGGTGATGGGTTGGGGGAGAGTCATGTAGTGTTGGGTGCTGTCAGGTGAGGTTGGTTGTTCTGAGAAGCTAGTCGGAAGAGTGGGGTTCTGGTTAAGTGGGAGTGGGGTAGAGGGGGTGGGGGTGTTGGTGGCGGAGGGGGGATCCGCGTCTGGGATTGAGGAGTGTGATGTGTAAGTAGCCGGGGGGGTGATAGGGAGTACTGGTGGGAGGTAGGAGGTGCGTGTTAGTGGTAGGAGGTGCTGTGAGATCGAGGATGTTGGGATTGGGGGCCGGGTGGTGTGGGTTGTGGGCATTGGGGATGTATTCTTTGAAAGTGGGGAACAAGTTGTCAAATAGGTCGAGGTTTCTGTCTGTGGATTGGATTAAGATAGCACCGTTATTGTAGATGGTGATGGATGCTCCAGCTGGGTAGAGTTGGGATGGTGTGGTGGAAAGTGTTATGCCATGGGCAGTTTTCCTGGTGGTCGATATGGTGAGTAGGGTGAGGAATGCTTTTCTCCATTGTGCTCTGCGTGTGGTGTAAAGAATAATATCAGTGCTCTTAGCTCCATTGATGAGGGAGTAGTAGGTGTCTAAAAAGGGGGTTTCAGGGTGGGACTTTAGGAAGTTTTGTTTAAAGCGTTTTGCTTTTTTTTTGGAGAGCTCTGGAGGGTAATTAATTTTATATGTGTGTTTGCCCGTGGGTTCCATGTTGGACAAGGGGGAAGAGGCAGGTGAGGGGGGCTGTGAGGGTGGGTTTAAGAAAAGAGCTACCGTGTGCGCTGGGGAGGTGTGGGAGAAGAAGTTAAGAAGTGTGTATGGAGGGGTAGAGGATTTGACTAGCCTAAGATGGCCGCTTCGTAGGGCATGGTGGAGAGATGAGGATTGACTAGTCTAAGATGGCCGCCAGGATAGAGAGGTAGCATAGATAAAAGTAGTCCTATGTTAGTTATTATGTCCTGAGATCAGGGATGCAGACCAGTTTCGATGAAGTCTTGTTTCTATCTTACTGGGAGGGTAGGTAGAGGTGAGTCCTATGTCTATTTTAGAGGGCCAGAGGATGGCAGTGCTTTTAGATTAGCTTTGTGAGGGTCTGGCAATTTGTTGTTGCAGGTTTATGACCCCAGCCATTTTGGGTGAAAGATCTGTTTTCTGAGGAAGACAGGGACAAGGAGAGTAAATACTACAGTTTTATGACCCCAGCCATTTTGGGCAGAGGGTCACAAAATGTAAAAACAGCTTAAAAGCGGTGCAAAAATGAAAATGATAAACTGAGCAGGATGCACGATACCTTGCCATAGTCCTGGGGTCGTTTTTGTACAAGATGATTAGTCTGTTGGCTTCAAAAACGCCCTTTTTCCATGATGTCGGTGTGCAGATTCCTCTTTTCAGTTGTATGTTCCAGAGAAATAAAGAACTCCCTTGATGATGATGATAGCCTATTGTAGTGCTATCAGCGTTGTTTTGGTTAATTCAGTGCACATCCTAGGGGGCGGGGCTATGAGGCGACCTCTCTCCGAGTCTGACCGCAGCACGGTCCTCCCGGGGGCCGCCGAAGTCGCGATGCAGCCGACCCACCGCCCAGCTCTCCCAAGAGGCACCGCAGCCCCACCGCCACTGCTCAGGGGCTCCGCCGCCACCCACCGCCACAGATCCCGGTGGACACGGTGGGAGGGGAGAGGACAGTGGTGCCTCCGCCGCGAGCTCTGCGTTCCAGGGCTTGGCATCCCAGCAACAGGGAACAATCCTCCAGGGCCTCCGCAGTACTCGCCGCCTCCACGTCGGCACTCTCCGCAGGGTCGGTCCCGCCACTTTGCTCCGCTCCTCGGGCTCTAGGCGACCACTGTGACCGGCGACCGCTGCAGCCACGGCAGGCAGGAAGTCAGGGCAGGCCCGCACTCCCCGTCAGGGGCAATGATGAGGAACGGGTCGAAGGCGCCCACCCAAGGCCGGTGATCCCAGCAGCCACGGCAGGCAGACACAGACAGACACGGCGGGCTCCAACCCGCCACCGAAGATCCGCTGAGAGCGTTGGGGCTCCCGATGACAACGCCTCTCTGACGCCCACAGCCCCACTGATTACTGCCCGCGACCAGCCTCCTCGGCGACTGCAGCAGCCACAGCAGGCTCCCACCCACCGTCCTGGGCTCCGCCGATGATGATACGGCGAAAGTGGCAGGGGTCCCAGCCGTCCGTGCTTCAGGTACGTGTATTACAGCATTCACTTCACTCCAGTTACTTTCAGGTTGAATCCAGGTACTTTCAATCCAGTTACTTGTGTTCCTCGATAGAGATGCGTTAAAGATGCGTGCTAACAGGGATAATTCTACTGACGGGATCCCAAGCACTAGGAGCTCCGGACTGTCTGGCTTGAACAGACTGTACACCCTGCTGTAGGTCTCCGAGACTCTGGGCTGACTAAGATGTAATATGAGGCAGATTTTGATAGCCCCATATGCGGACGATATCACGCTATATGTTCGGGACCCACAACACAACCTGAATCCTATTCTCACTGAATTTATAGCGTTTGGGAAACTTTCTGGGTTCAAATAAATTGGGGCAAGTCTTGTATTTTCCCCCTCACAGCTGCAACCACTTGTTTCCCACTAGATTACCCACTGGAATGGTGTGAAGATGACTTGAGATGACTGGGCATCCGCATAACGAGAGACAGAGATGAATTGATGTGCTTTAACTATGGCACGACCTTGACCCGCATAACGAACAATGTGTCTCGCTGGATCACACTCCCACTCTCTATGGTGGGGCGGGTGTCTCTAATTAAAATGGTGGTACTCCCTGAGTTGCTGTATTTGTTCATGAACATACCGTTCCACCTGGGGGCTTATATTTTTAAGATGCTTAAGTCGGAACTGACTCGATTGATATGGGGGTAAACAACCGCAGTTGCAATGGATCGTTCTCATTAGGCCCTACTCGCAGTGAGGGTTTGGGGTACCCAACTTTGAATTATATTATATCAGTGTACAGGCACATTATGCATATTTCGGGATACATCAAACCCGTTATATGCCTCAGGTAGCGGCAGAACATTGGCAAATTTAAAGATTGGATTAATGACCTCATACACTGTCAGGAACAACTTGTGATATATGCCGAATTATTGCCAGTAGCCTCCAGACCCAGATATATTTTGGCCGCACTGTCATGTTATTTATTAGCACACCCTCAGGAATAACTTGTAACAGAATGCCATGTATTTTTTCCTTTTGTATTCTACAATGTACTAAATGACCATATTGCAAATTTGGATGGACTCATTGAAGGGGATGTCGTGCCAATGTACTGAGTTAATAATGTAATAACTGAAGCCCATTAGAGCGGTCAGGATACAACAGAATGGAGACGGGATGTGCCCCTGCAGTAACATACATGATATTGTTGTAAGATGTTGCACATGCTTAGCGTTGGTATAATACCTGTATGTTATCTTTGTTTTTCTGTATTTGAGACAGAACACTCCTGTATGTATTAGACCCTGCTCAATGAGACCAAAGACTGTCATACTTAAGTGTCCACAGTTGCTTCAACTGCGGTTACCGACTAATGTATGCGGATCTACGATTCACTATACTGACCTATTAAGTATACCATGACTTACATGTGTAACTTGTTTGATAATCAATAAAAACACATTTAAAAAAAAAACTTTTTCCTGTTCCAGCTTGTCCACTAACGTACATTCGAACAGGTTGAAATGACTTGCATGAGCACTCTTTCTTTTCATGAAGTAATCCATGGTCAATCTGTTGTCCCACTTGCTCATATATTTGTTTCTGTTCAACATTTAGTTGTTCTTCCAAGTTTGCTAAGTTTGTTACGTCTTCTTGAGCTTGATGCATTGCTGTTTCCACCTCATTCATGGCGATTGCTGCTTCATTTTCAACAATTGGTTGTCTTAGTGGATCTTGCGCAGCAGAACTTTGACCGTCTTGAGAACTGTCTATAGCAATCTCAGCTGCAACTGTAGCTTCTTGATCAATTTCATTGTTTAACATTTTGATATAATTTGCAAAAGCACTGCATTGTATGCTATCTTTACAAGCATTAAAGGAATCTTCATAGCTCTGGAAATTTCCAGGTTATTCCAGTTCTGAACGCCATGGTTTGAATAGTTGTAAAAGGGCTAAATAGTAAAATTCCCTTTTATCAGCAGTGTCGCAACTCAGCTTTCTGTGGTTAATCAAATTTCCTTTAGTTTGCTTCACCAATGACTCCAGATTTTCCATCATTGATGTTCTCTGTAGTATTCAGTTTAAAAGTGTAGTTTTGCAGCACTTCATAGAGACACATGTTCTCAAGATGATGACTTCTGTTTGGGTAAAATGTCTCCAAACATATTCGTTTTCAAAATATCTTTACTTTCTGGATCTTTTTCTGCTAAATATTCAATTTCTTGTACAGATTTCAGTACTCGATTTTGCATTGCTGCCACGCCTAGACTCACCCAAATGATTCTTCTAGATTTGGAGTATAGACTTGCAGATAATTACCGATCTGAGCATTCATATGCTCCGATTTCTCGATGGGATAACATCCTCAAACTAAAACTGTATAATTTCTTACTTAGTCTTCTCGTAAGAAATCTCTTCCCACATTTCTTTCAATTCCGTCTTTTCTGATTTTATAATATAGGACGTTACATATCAAGCAACAGCAATGTCCGCAACATACTGAATATCCACATGGACAAAATAACTGGGTTGTAGTCATTTATCTAGTTTGACTCTTCATTTCTTCTTAAGTTGTAGGTATTTTTTGTAGACTTTCTTGTTATGGTATGCCGCAAATATGACATAAAACTGTTCCCTATTCCTTTGGGTATTACAGGACGTGGAAATGCAAAATGAAATTTGGTGTAGAACTTATCCTTAGATTTGTACTTTCGCCAACAGTATTTTCCACAACGGTAGCTTTGGAATCGTAACACTTGTGCTCTTAAGTTGTTTTCTTCTGTGCTTTTGGGTACATCACATGTTGCATATTGTTCAATAAAAGCCAAAACAGTATCATCCGCATCTGTTCAAAATTTAGGAGCGTCCTTAATCCATAACAGCATATCTATATGAGGAGCACCTCTTGCTTGATACTCCTTTCTCCAAAAGAAATCCACAACTTCTCCATGAGGAGGATTTTTTTATTGAACATAAAAGACATCAGAGGACACGCTCGCAAACCTAGAAGCAGGACAACTGTTTACCGGCAGCAGATGAGGGGCACAAGACCGGGGAGAGCCACGCTCCCAAGCGCATGGAAAGACGCCCAACCACCACGCCCACTGCTCCAGGTGGATTTAATCAGCCTCTCACTGCTGTCCTGTGGGACGCGCGCAGGCGGGTGCCGGGCGAAGCCTAGGCCAAGGGTGGGCCCATTTGAGCCCGTTCAAGACTGCAAGAGACTGGGCTGGGCCCCCCCTCTAAGATCCAGTCAGCAAATTGTACTGACCATCTCTCTGCCCTAGTAAGTGGTCTTGCTTATCCTGTAGTTTGTAAAGTGTTACTATCGATAAACTAAGTGAGGATATGGCAGCTCGGGAGGGGAGAAGCAGAAAAGTAGCCGGCGCAGGCTACGTCGTGGGAACTTTAGACCAATTTATTACGAAAGCATCATCTGCCTTAGCCCACGAAATAGAAAAATCACGGAGCGTAGAATTTCTTTGGACCCGGTGTTTGCTAAGAGGTCATCTCTAGGAGGGATCACTCAGGCTAGTACCCCAACAAGAGCCTCCCGGTCCCCCCTACCTTCCTCATCCACGGTGCCTATTTCAGGGGATCAACAGGTGGATGTTTCATCAAAAGATAAGGAGGTCCCCGGAAGTGAACCTTCGAAACCTACCTCCGACAATACCACATCATGTAGGGCCATGGTTCACAACCAGCCCCCCACCTTGAAGGACTGTGCACAGGCACCTACAACTAAAAGGAAGCGAGGAGGATACCAGAATAATAAATCTGGCAGCTCGGAATTCATCGAAGATCAATTATCACGAACCCCTGATGCCCCAAAAAATAGGACTGGGAGCGGATCGCCAGAGTCTCTAAAAGAACACTTGGACCAAATAGGAACTTTGGTGAAACAGTCCCTGGACCCTATTTTATTGAGACTCATGTCCATTGAGAATAGGCTTGTGGAGCTTGAGTCATCAATGAGTCTCGTTGTAAATGTTGTGAAGAGCAGTATAGCGGGTGGAGGGCTCGATAGGGACATGATGAGGGTGGGGAGTGGAGGAGGGTCCATAGTGCCTCCTGTTTCGGAAGGTTCCAGTATAGCATCTATTGCGACAGTGGGTCAAAATGTAAGTTCTAATCCTACAATGAGGCCTGGTACAACTCTATCACTAGTCCCCCCAACCATTGAGTGGCAGGGTGGCTTGCGTAATGGTAATAGCGAACTTCAAGGACAGCCTTAGCACCAGCCAAACACTATGGGCCCCAAGGAAAGACACTACGGGAATGAGGTAGTTATACATTATGAACATCTAGATCTGCCGCCCGAGTGCTCACCTTCTGTTACTGTACTAACAGGAGTCCCAAACCTCAGGCCAGGGCAATTGGAGACTCATGATCAATTAAAGAACAGGTCAATGCATTGGCTTAATGTCAACAGACCCCTCCCCTGTGAAATTAAGTCCAACATTTTACTTGTAAGAAGGGTGGACTGGGTGGGACCAAAGAAGAAAAACACTACAGGGGACTGCATCATTGTTAATTTCAATGACCCGAGGGTTGCAGATCATGTCTGTTGGGGTGCACCGACTGATCCACATCCCAATATACAAGCAAGGAGTTTGAGCTACTACTACATACCCCAGACCCAGTGGCTGATTTAGTGAATTTTGAACTGGTACGAGACAGGAGGGGCTATTTCCCCAGCAGGTCAATATGCCAAAATAGGAGAAAACAATTTTGCATACCCCTGCAAAATAGATTTGTATGTCTAGATTCAGTAGATTGACTGATCCTAGCTGAGGATAATCAGGCTGTTACTGTGGTCGGGAAATTGGTGGAAACAATCCAAGGGCCTGCCGGGATGTCGGTGCAAGAATCCCCAGGATTGGAGAAACCAGGGAATGGAAACTCCATAGTACAATTTTTAGCAGATGATATGAGTAAGGGCTCTAGTCAATATCGAACAAAGGATAGATCTAATACCCCCAGGGCACCCTCTACACATTTAGTGGTTCAATCGTTTCAACCATCTAGCCCGGATGGGGTAGGTGGATATGCATTTACAGGACCCAATACAAACGCAGGGATCCCTCTAGAGGACATCAAGGATGGCATTAAAATTCTGTCCAGGAACATCGCGGGTCTTGCGTCCAAACTTGATCTCCCGGACTGGGGAGATTTCATTGATTTACATGGTATATGCCCACTCCAAGAGACTTGGAGGGTAACACCAGTACATAGAGTTGGATATGCTACTTACCACGTTCCAGCAGTCAAGGGATCAAAAGGCAGACCATCAGGGGGATTATGTATTTGGGTGGGAACCCATCTTGGTCTGGGGGTCAGGAGGTTAGACACACATTGTCCCGATATCAACTGTCTTCTTTTGTCATCTGGGAATGCTCCAAAATTGGCACTCATCAATATCTACTCTCGCCCAGTACAATACAGAGGGACCTCTCCGACACTGGAATCCTTAAATAGTTTTTTGACAACTCTTCCAGGTGATGTTGATCTCTTAATCGGTGGGGATTTCAACTGCCATTATGAACGTCTAAATGGCATCTCACAATCTATCACCGTAGATGAGGATGCAGTTTGGTCAGTTCCACCTCCAAATATATATCCGGTCATGGGATGGACCCCAGTGGTGCTCCAAATGATCTCCCTCACTCTAACATTCTCTATAAGGGCTTGTAATGGACATTTCCCTAAAGATAATCCAGGCCAACCGACGTTCGAAAGAGCAGGCCAGAATTCGATAATTGATTATTTTTTAATTAGCAAAAAGTTCGAGATTTTAGTATTGTGAAATGCACCGAAAGCGATCACAATCCTTTGGTTACCCTTTTAGATATCTTCCCAAGTGATGTAGATCAAGGCTCTGAAAACATTCTTGGTAGTGAGCTCAGAGTTGGGGCTGGAGGAAGACGTATTCGCTGGGCCTAAACCACCCAATCTACCGAGACAATGGCAAGAATGTACAAAAGTATAATTCCATTCTTAGAAAAGGCAAGCCTTGTCTCAGAAAATTCCCCTAATAACGTAGGCTTGGAGGAATTGGGAGAAATCCCCAGGGAAATGGTTGTAACCCTGGCTGATTTCTTCCTTAACTCCAGACCTAACAAGAGCAAACAATTTTGCGATAAGAATCCATGGTTTAATAGGGGATGTAGAGCAGCGAAGAACTCTCTCTTATTATCTCTTAAGGAGGGTAATCGATCATGTATTAAGGAAGCTAGAGCAGCTTTTAAAAAAAAATTATTTTATGCAAAACAAGAGTGGGAAGTAGAAAGATGGCAGAGTATTAAGTCTGCATTAGACGAAAATGATGCTAAAACCTTCTGGAACTTGGTACACACCGGGAAGCCTGAGGGTAAATCTACCATCGATCCAAATATCTCTAAAGAAGCATGGCGCTTATACTTCAAAGAATTATACTCTAACCACTCAGCGGAAATAAGTGAATTTTCCTGTTGTTAGGATTCGCCAATTTCTGTTTACAATTTTTTGCACTGCATATGTTGCTGGGCAATATGTTGTTATGCATGTCATAAGGTCAGTGATGGGTTCCTTTGCTGTGTTTTGGAGAAGACATTCTCTTGGCGGATGTTTTGCTCTTTTTTGGCATTTCGCTATTGTTTTTAGTGGGTAGTCTCTTTTTTGTAATTTCTGACACAGTTCTTTTGCTTGTGTTCTGTAATCATATGCTTTACTGCAGTTCCGTTTAAGCCTCAGAAATTAGCTGTACGGCAAGTTCTCTCGCAATGGTTTCGGGTGGAAACTCTGATATGACAGGAGACTGTTTTTTTATGTCGGTTTGCAGTATGTCTTAGTCTCGATCAGTCTATTCTCAACAAAGATCGTTATGTCAAGAAAGTCTAGACTTTTCTTGTCTCCTGTGAAGGTAAATTTTAGACATTCATCTCTCTGATTGAGCCATTCAAGAAATATGTTCAGATCTTTATCATTTTTCCAAAGCATTATGATATCATCTATATATCATTTCCAAAACAATATATTTACAGCAAATGGATTGGAATTATTCAGTACGTGTTGGAACTCAAACTCACTCACATAGAGCCCGGCAACAGATGGGGCAAACGCACTTTCCATGGAAGTTCCATGGCTTTGTATAAATAATGTTCCGTCATATTCAAAAAAGTTATCTGTCAAAGCTAGACGGCAACACTCCAGTACAAAGTGTCTTGGGGTGCGGTGATTCCATTCTGTCATAAATAAGATGTTTTCCAAGGTCTGTAGCGTTTCTTTTTGAGGTAGGCTGGTATAGAGTGATTCCACGTCTAATCCTACCAATAACATCGTTTCTTGCTCGAAGCTCATTCCCTAGTGAGAATGAAAGCGATATTAAGTAATATTAATATTGATATGTTCACCTTAAGTTGAGGTTTGAGCAAAAATATGCACATTTGGCTGTATGCGTATCCCACATTGTTTGTATGTTTATGTTTCTATAATTACAGGTATACCATAACCTTGAAACAAAACGTAGTGGCAACACAAAATCCACTTGAATTACTGCACAAATGGAGTAAGTATTTTTGTTTAGTCCTGACGAATGCCCCATAGACCCGGCTGGGCATGGAGGGGCAGAAACATTTTGACCATTTTTTGAAAGTGGTATAATACGATCCAGTAACACGATCTATGAGTATACCCAAGATTTTGTACTAACAAGCCTCATCTTATCCCTATTAAAATTCATTCTGGTTGCAAGCTTGTTTTTACTTTTTGTGGGCACTGACTTATCTCTGGACACTGGCGCTGCCCAGAGGTTGCCTCAGGCTTGAGGCGGGCATAAAGCACATTTACTAAACCCTATGACAATGCCATAACGCGAGTGTGGGGCGGAGAAACAAAATACACCGCATAGCGACTTTTCCACCGTGTTTATGCAAACCAAGGTAACGCAGTTACAAGTGTCCATTCTGCATTTGATTCTTTGAATACTTATAAGGGGAACTGAATGGACAGATATTCCTCCTCCCTATCTGGTGATTATTATCATATAAAAAGCCCAGGCAGAAATGGCTAATACAATTGTGTAGGAACCTGGGTATCATGCACTATCCTGATTTTTTCAGGATCCTAACAACAGATACCAATCTAGTTTATGTGACTTCTGTAGCAAAGTTCCTGCACTCCATGTGGTTAATCTGTAGAAATTTGCTAAAATTGGACCAGGTTCATTACTGGTATTGCCTACCCAATATCCTGCAATAGATCTACTGAGTATCAATTACCTGGTGTAGTATGTTCTATAGCAAATACTAATTAGATGGGATTGGGAAGAATAAGGTGATAATTACACATTTTTAGGTATTTTTATTTATATTTTAAGATATTTTACTAATATTAATGATTTTTATATAAACTCTTAATGATTTTTTATATAATCTTTTAATATGGTTGTATCATGCCCGAAACTCCGAACGTACATAAAAATAAAAAAACATATATCTTTTTGCTGCTAACCATGATATGATCTGTACATTAGATGTCTGGATGAAATGTGCTTTTATGGTTCTAAATCAACTGCAATAAAGATTTTTAACTGAACTGAAAAGACATCATAGCCTCAAATCTATGATTGAAATGCCTACTTACATTAACAGGATCCAAAGAGCACAATCCCCCAGGTGTCTTGTATTCAATATTTTTTATATTGCAATTTGCCTCTCGAAGAAATTCAAGTAAATCATCCCAAGCGTACTCAGCACAGCTTAGGGTAAGGAACCATGTAGGAGTTCCTGAGTTCCGTAGCATACATTTTAGTTCTCCATGATGATGGTACCAATATTCATTAGTCCAATGCTGACATGCCATCAGATTAATGAGCTGAGATTCTAGATGATCATCACTCTGGTGCACTTTATCCATAAAATCTTTTGCAGATACATTTTGCAGATGTATTCTAGTTTTTAAAATGTGATTGACTGCATATGAAAGTCCAAACAAGTCACTCTCAAACAAAAGATGAAATATATAAGGAATATATTGTCAAAATCTTGGATCTTCTGCACACAACCTTGTTGTCCTATATTCAGATGCTGGAATCTGCACAGGACGTTAATCATGTCTTCCTCCTTTTCCATTTGGGAATAACTGCAGAAAACAACGAGCTTCTAAGCTCACTTCCCATACACTCATGGGAGTTCCTTTTGCTTTTTTTCATTTGGAACAACTCAATAGTGTTCCCCATCACTTATTTTGAATGAAGTGGATGCACACTGTAATGTTCATGGATTTCTTCACATCTTAAAATGTCCACTTTTTCAAATTGTCCACTTGATGTTTCAGTATCTTCTGCTTAAACTATATCTTCTTCTCCCACACACACATTTCTATAGTACTCATTGTTTTTTATCAGATACAATGGTGCCTTTTGCACTTTTTTAACATCCACTAACTCTAGATTTTCTTATTCTTAGTTGCCACACCATTAAGAAAAATAACTAGTGGTTCACTTTCTACACTGTCTACACCAAATAGTTTCAATATTTTTCTTTAAATCTAATGGTAAATACACAACTCTTCCTTTTAATTCTCTTTGTAAATCTGAAGGAGGCAATTTACATGTTTTAGGCTCCATACTAACAATAGCTTGAAACGGGTGTACACATTGAATGTGTCACGATCTGAGGCGTCGGTACGTGTGGTCTGCGGCAGAAACGGGCTGTCTCAGGCAAAAGACTACATTTCCCGGCATGCCGTGCATACGTCACGTAACAACGTGGGATGCGCGCGCAGACCGGGAAATAAAGGGCTGTTGTAAACGGCGAGGAAACGCCGATAATTTGTTCCCGTGGAGGCTTCCTTGGTCCTGGTGCACACAGCGGTAGGACTCCGACTTGTTGTTCCCAAGTCCTGCTTCACTGTGAGTAACCTGTACTGTCAGGGTGCGAGGCGTTGGTTCCACCGATCCCAACAGTGCACCCTTTCTGCTTCTGTTGTCTTGGAGATTTCTCTCGGCTGAGAGGAACAAAGTTCATTGAACTTCTTTCAGGGTTTGTTTGGGCAAATACCGGCCACAGGGATAGAGACTTCTGTGTTTGTGGCTAAACTCTGCATTACTGTTAATTGCTCAGACTTGTAAATACCAGGTACCTTATTTCACTAAGAGGAGGAGCACGGAGCGATAGGACTCTTATGTGTGAGAGTAACACAGAGCCTCGTTATCCAGATAAACGGAACCTGGGCATACAGAACTATTGTGTGTTCAAGTTCATAGGGGGGAGTGAATCCTTTGTGAACTGTTTCATCAAGGTGCTATCACGAAGGAACCTACACCCCGTATTCTCTTGGTGGATACTTACTGTACGCAGGGTTCATTATTATTTACTTATCTCATTGATTTAGGAGACAAGAGGGGTATTGCAGTACTGGAACAGGAAGTGCCCATACTAAGACATTGATGCATAGTAAATGGTATGTGTAGTACAGTCTTTCACATGATAGTCTAGAATTACTTTGGCCTATCAAAAGATCTTGAATGTGTATTATCTTATCTTCACAGTTGGGTATAGTTCCTGATACCTCCTCAAACGACTGTCTCCATTGGATTTGGTCCGTTGTATTTTCCTTTACAGGTATAGCCTACATTCATTTGGGGGTTTCTTGTGAGAATCAGAAAGAAGGTGGCTCTTATAGTTTAAGGGAGGTGGGGTGATCTAATTCTCTGTCATTTGTCATTTCAGATCTCCCTCCCCGCTGTCCCCTTCCTTTTCCGCGACCTCGGACCTGTTTCGGTTGTCTGTTTTCATTTCACTCAGACTCTGAGGCAGTTCAGAGGGAACGGGTATTGGACTCTCAGCACGGCCCCGAAGAAGGTGGAAATCGGAGCCTGATAGAATGAGAATAGACTCAAAGGTGTTTAAATCTATCAATTCTGTAGGAATAGCAACTAACTCTAAATTATTATGCACAGATCAAGCAGGCATTTTATTCACATCTAATTTGTTATGAAAATATTTACAAATACGCTGATCTGAACCAAAATCAAAACAATTCTCTACCAACAAATAAGTTGCAAATTCCTTCCACTTATCATTATTTACTTTTTCACTTTTTAAATACAGATCAACACTCCTAGTCTGATTTTTATAGTGAGTTCGCCGACAACAAATACAAGAAAATTTGGTCTTTCACCTGAAATCACCTTACACTTTGTAATTTCATTTTGAAAATGGTTTGTACAACTATTTTCAACATTCTCTAAAACATTTTCTTCTAAAAATGTCCCAGTTTCTTCATTCTTTTCTTCAGGACCAAAGTAACAAAACTCAATGTCATCACAAATCTTTTTCACATCTGATCCACCCAAAATAGCACTGTTCAACTCATTTATCTTTAGTGCTGGACTTTTTGCATAATACAATCTTCTCACTAACTTCCGCATTTGAGTATGATGTACTGCCAACATCCTGAAATGGTGACAAACACTTTGACATACGTTCCTAGAAAGACAAGCCAGAGAATAACCATGCAAACCAGTATGTTTTCTCACTTTGCAAGGGTCTAGTCCTTGGAATACCTTTTGTTTAACACTTCTTTTTACAATATGCTTGTAAGAAATTGCGTAATTTATCAATAGTTTCTTGTTGTACACTACAAATACCACTGCAATCCCAAGTGTACACTGGGGCTTTAGGACGTCTCCCTAGAACTTCATCAGCTATCACTTCTTCTGCATTTCTAGGAACAATTTCTTCTTTGTCAATTGGACAACCATTTCTAACCTCATAAGCTCGACCACTGGTGTCAACTGCATGCAACAAATCATTGGTCTGTAAATAACTCTCTTCATTAAACAAGCATTTGTAATGCAATAGGTCTCGCATTAGATAAGTTTGAGCTATTGGTATTGTAAATGACACATTTTTTATTTATGTTTTGTTTTTGAAAATAGCTAAATGAATAGCTTTGTCATTTACAATGCCAATAGTTATAACTTTTGCAAATGTGACACCTATAGCATTTGTAATGCAATATGTGTTGTATTTACATGACTTACATGTATTGGTATAACAAAAAACAATTGCTTTTAATTTTTTTTCAATAAATAATATTTAAATAAAAGTTATTGTAACTTATAATGGCAATAGCTTAAAGTTTTGTAAATAACGTTTGTGAAGATTATGTTCAGTGTATTTTATTGTGACAAAATCCAAGAACTGAAGTGAAATATTAACATCTTTTTGTTACATTATTAATAAAGCTTGAAACATTGAGAGAACATATTTGAACCAGGTGTTGTTGAATGGTTGCACAGATTGATGCTGTGGTAGCGCTGATTGATGTTGTGATGGTGAACGAGTGATGCTGTGGCATTCAGTGATGATGTGATAGCGCATAGTGATGTTGTGGTGCCCCTGAGTGATGCTGTGGTGGTGCGGAGTGATGCTGAATGCTATGCTATGTTTTGTTTTGCTATCCTATGTTTTTTTTATGCTATGCTATGTTTTGCTATCCTATGCTTTGATTTGTTATGCTATGCTATGCTGTGTTTTGTTATGCTATGCTATGTTTTGTTATGCTATGCTCTTCTATGTTTTGCTATGCTATTCTTTGTTATGCTATGCTATGTTTTGTTATGCTATATTTTGTAGTGTTTTATTATAATATGCTTTATTTTGCTATGCTATGTTTTGTTATGCTATTATATGTTGTGTTTTGCTATGCTATGTTTTGTTGTGTTTTGTTAAGCTATGCTATGTTTTGTTGTGTTTTGCTATGTTCTGTTATGCTATGTGTTGTTGTGTTTTGTTACGTTACACTATGTTTTGTTACGCTATGATATGTTTTGTTTTGCTATCCTATGCTTTGTTTTGTTATTCTATGCTATGTTTAGTTTTGCTATCCTATGCTTTGTTTTGTTATGCTATGCTATGTTTTGTTGTGTTTTGTTATGCTATGCTATGTTTGTTGTGTTTTGCTATGCTATGCTTTGATATGCTATGCTATGTTTTATTTTTATTTTGAAAGTTTTATAGAGCGCGAACAAGATCCTAGCGGATATCAGAGTACTGTACAAACAATAAATGTTACTCATACCGAGAATAAGAGCAGATCAAACCATATGTACAAAGCATATAGTAAACACAGCATAATTAGGTGTAACAAAAGTGTCTCGTGGAAGGGGGTACATGTGCGTCTCGTCACAGGGTTTCAGTAGATTTTAAACATGTGAACTTGGCCATAAGGATGGCTTTAACTTCCTTTTTTTTTAAAGTAGTGGAAGGGTTGAGTCTGGTTTCTGGGGGTAGGGCATTCCAAATTCTGGGTGCCATCTCAGAGAAAGATCTGTTATAAGTTTTTTTCTTATGGAATTTTTGTGGTTTCAGTAGTAGTTTTTTCGCACTTCTTGAGGATCTGGACCCACCCGAGATCGTCAATTTATGTGCCAAATAGCTGGGTGTCTTGTGATGCATGGCTCTGTGTGTCATGCAGGCAATTTTCAGCTGGATTCTCGCCTCCAGGGGTAGCCAGTTCAAGGATTCAAGGTCCGGGGAGATGTGGGAGGTAAGTTTAGATCCAGTTATGAGTCTTGCTGCTGCGTTTATTGAGGCTCTGAGGGGTGTAGTTGATGTTTTGGGTAGGCCACAGAGAGAGACACATCTGTATTCCACTCTGGGTATCACCAGAGCTTGTCCTGTCTGTTTGAAGTCATTGTGGGGTAGGAAGGGTTTCATTTTCCTCAATGTGTTTATCTGGAAGTTGGCTCCCTTTGTAGCATTGCTGATATGTTTTTGCATGTTGAGATTACTGTCTGAAGTGATTCCTAGTGATTTCGCTGACTCTACGATGGTAGGTTGAATGTTGAACGCTGTAATATGTTTGATCCAATCTTGCATTTTAGGGATTTGAGCCGGAGGAGCTATTAGTAGGAATTCGGTCTTTAGGGCATTCAGTTTGAGATGATTTTCTGCCAGCCAAGTTTGGGTTTCCCTAAGCGCTGTATTAAGTAGTTTGACGTCCTCTAGGGTATCTTGAGGTATAGTTGTGTATCATCTGCGTACATGTGATATTGCACGTTAGAGGCTTGTAGAATTTCAGTGAGAGGTTCTAGGAAGAGATTAAACAGTGTTGGGGATAGTGCGGATCCTTGCGAGACACCTAAAGACACTGGGAGGGGTTTGGACAAGGTGTTATTGACTTTGAATTGTTGTGACCGATTTTGGAGAAATAAAGTGAACTATCTAAGCACTACCCCAGACAGACCCATTCTGTGTTTCAGAAGGTCTAACAAGTTCTCATGTTTGACCGTATCAAAGGCCGAGGAGAGGTCCAGTAGGATGAGTAGACAGGATCTATTTTGGTCGAGTATTTGCAGCGCGTCATCAATGATGTGTGTCATGGCTGATTCTGTGCTATGGCCTGCACGAAACCTGATTGGTGTTTGTTGGGAAGATTAAAGTGATCAATATGTGAGGGGGAGTGAGTGTGAGGGGGTGTGAGGGTGAGGATGTGTGAGGGTGAGGGGGATGTTTGAGGGTGAGGGGTGCAAACGTATGGAGGTGTGGGCGTGTGGGGGTGAGGGGGTGTGAGGGTTAGGGTGAGTGTGAGGGTGTGTGAGGGTGAGGGGGTGTGAGGGTGGGTGAGGGTGGGTGAGGATGAAAGGGTGTGTGAGGGTGAGAGGGTGTGTGGGGGTGAAAGGGTGTGTGAGGGTGAGAGGGTGGTGAGGGTGGTTGAGAGGGTGAGGGTGAGGGGGTGTGTGAGGGTGAGGGGGTGTAAGGGTGAGGGGGTGTGAGGGTTAGGGTGAGGGGATGTGAGGGTAAGGGGATGTGAGTGTGAGAGGATGTGAGGGTGAGGTGATGTGAGGGTGAGGGGATGTGAGGGTGCCAGGAGGAGCAGCTGACGAATGGTAAGCAAAGAAGCAAAAATGATGTGGGAGTCTACCAATGAAAAATAAAGGTAAGTAATGGGCGGGCTCTAAGCTCCCTTTTTTTGATAATTGTTTTCACTGACAGCGCATGCTCTCTTTAGGTGAAACCTAAAAAAGGACGAGACAGCACTGAAAAAGGCTTAAGAGGATAAAGAGAAGGAAAGACAGCAGAGGAGGTGCAGAGCACAACAGAGGAAAGAGAGCAGGGAAAGACAATATAAAGAAGAGAGAAACAGGAAAACAACAGGGAGGGAGTAAAATCACCTTGAAGAACTGAGAGCTAGGAGAGAACAGATCCGTAGGGGAGAGAAGGGAAGACAGAGTAGAGCACACCGGAAAGAGGGGGAGGAGAGGCAAGGTGAGAGGTAGAGAGAAGAAAGACTGCAGAGAAGGAATGGAGCTCAGCTAAGGACCCAGAGCTGGGAGAGGGCAGCCCTGTAGGAGACAGAAGGGGTGGACGGAGAAGAAGGGCAAGATATACCTGTAGAAGACAGGGAGGAGGAGACAGCAGGGAAGAACTGATGGATCGCAGAGGAGAAAAAAAATCAGAGAGAGGTAATATTACGAGGAGAGAGAAAGGAGTGAACAGACGGGGCGCCACAAAAGACAGAGGACAGGGACAGACAAAACAGCTGGAAATAGAATGAAAGACAGCAGACAAGCAGTGGAGTAACAGATGAGGGAAAGCAAAGAGAGGCTACGTGAGTAGTCAATGCAAGGAACGACTGCAAAGAAGGACTGCGGCATGAGAGCGCCGAGGAAATAAACCGAGAGGGACCGGCGCACATGCACTGGCCATAATCCGCATTCCAAAGCCCTTTGGCAGGCTTTCCTGGAACCCATACATAATTCTCGCTAGAGCAATGCGCAAGCGCATTGGCTCAGCGAGACCTAAAAAAGGCTCTGAACTTGAACTGTGTTTCTATTCCACTAAGAAAATATCACAAAAATTAATTCTGTTAATTACTCTTTTCCTCTTACTTTTGGCCTTCATTAAATGGATTGGTTTATCTAGTGATCGAATTCTCTTTAATACTAAAATGAATAGTTTCCTCTTTACTTCAAAAGCCTTTTCAAAATTGGATTTGATATGCTATTTCTGTGTATGTTTCACTAAAATAATGGACAACTCTGTTGTAAAATATTTTTTTGCCGATTTCTTGATATTGATTTTCTCTTCCTTTACTATTAGTTGTATCCTTTGTATGTACATTGCCTTTTTTTCCTTTCCTATTCTTTGCACTTTTTTTGTGCTTGAAACATTTTCAGTGCTTTCAACATTTCCAGTTTTTTTCTGAATCTAGTAATATTTTTTATAAAGTCCTTTGTGGTGTCACCAGAAATTGTTCTCTTTTTAGCCACATTATGTTGGTCATCCGATACTTATGGTTGAGGTTTTTTCAAGTAAGTAACCTTTTTCTGGCCTTTTCTTTTTCTTTCTTTCTCCGGCATGATGACTTTATTTTAATGATGATAAACGGTATCTGTAAAAATAATCATAAATAAGTATTTATTAATAACTTTATAAATTATACTTTTTTATTACTGTTAGAAATGGGTTAGCCAATTCCAAGGAGGCTAGCATGGAGCAGAGCGGGCAGGGCAAACTCCTGAGAACATGTGTGAAGCATCCACGCAGTACACACAGCCGACATACAAGGCACACCACAAAAAGAGACACAACACGAGTTTTGGTGAAAAAGAATAACTTTTGTATTCTCTCAAATCCGCAACAGAAATCACAGTAGTCACTATACTTCGCAGCTGGCGCCAGGGCAATATATACATGGGTATTATTTACAGGGTAAATGAAAAAGAAAGTAAGTCCATCAGTTGCGATGCTGGAATAGAAAACATCAAGCATTATCACTTTGGCATAAGACATTAGGCTAAAACTCCTCAGTGTGCACCTTAGGGGAAGCATCAACACATGGTGCATGGCATAACACAGGGCCTAGAAACCCTCCTTAGCATGACGTTCACCCTAGGCCTAGAACATCAGGATGCGTAATCAAGTGGCCATTGGCATCCACATTAGGCACACTGGTGCAGGTGCAACATTACCATGAGCCTAGCACATTAGGCCTAGAAGGGTAACATGAAAACACAAGGCAGAAAAACATCCTGTTAGGAATGTGCAAAGCCACATTAGCGTGAGGCAATACAGTGGAACCCGGCATCAATACATTAGGCAACATTTCCTTGGGTAGGCATAGATAACAACATGGGGCCTCAGTAAAATCAGTAAAACAGTATGTCAAGTTCATTAAACACAAGAACCTCTATTTGCATGGCATATCATTAACATCAACTCAGCTTCCTTCTTAAGGGCAGGCTGTATTGAACACTCCCCTAGCTAGGGGTTAACTCTAGCATCAAAACAGTTAATGCCCTGGGCTATTGCCCAGTTCAGGGGTCCTTAGTCCCTTTTATTCCTATGGTTCGGGCCCTTATCCGGCTAATTAGGGCCAACTGGGCCCAACTACAGTTCTCCCGAGGGGAGGGGTGGTCACGGGGCTTCCTTCTTGCTCCCTGGAGGCCCCACTTCCACTCGGGTCTGCCGTCCTCCTCCCCAGGGGGTTACCTTATTCTTTGGTCCTCCGGGGCCCTTGCGATGTGCGGCAGAGTTTTGGGGCAGAAAAGGGGGGCTCATGCTCTCTGGGATGCCCTCTGGTGGTGTTCTGGCCCGCCCGGGCTGGTACCGGCTGGTGGGGGCTCTCCCTCTCCGTGGAGCCCCCTCATGCTTCTGTCAGTCTCGGTCCCGGGCATCCAGGTGCTTCCTGGGTCCAGAACCAATCCGGTGCTGGCACATGGGGGGCGCGCCCGTAGCCGCCAATGCAGCGGGGCCTCCGGGGTGTAGCTGCAACCGCCAATGAGGGTGCGTCTGGCAGGGGGGCACGGCCGATGACGTGGCCAGCGCCCCAGCCACCTGATTACACCCTTTCCGGCCTCCAAGACCTAGCGCGGCCTTGCTGGATGCCGCGGCGGCCCTTTCCAGGCTTCGAAGGGCCGCAGTGGGAACTCCCCATGCTTGTCGCCCGGCGGTGATCCTGGCCCTCAGGCGCATTCCAGGACAGCGCCTCTTTGGTGGTCGGGCCGGGCCTGCAGCGGTGATCTACAGCTAGCGCTTCCAGGCACAGTGCTTAGGAGGCACGGGGTAGCGGCAGTGAAGGGAACAGGCGGCGTTTCAAAGGGCACACAAAAGAGCACCTGGCTGCGGCGGCGAGTCGGGCATGCAGCACCATTCAGGCACAGCGCCTGGCCGCTTCAGCACTTGGAGGACACCGGCAGTCTCCAGCAGGTCTGGGCAGTCCAGCGCAAGATAGCGGAGGAAGGACAGCGCGATTCAGCCACAGCGCCTGGGTCCAAAGTACGTGGTGGAGCACAAAAGCAGCCTCCTTCAGCTCTAAGGCTGGCAACAGAGCTTGAAGCAGTACAGCGCTTTGGGATTATAGCGCTTAGGGGAGGCACAGTCCTCTTAATACAGCGCTTAGGCCTCAGCTCCTCACCTCCTAGCCATTTAGGGAAAGGTGCCCACAGTTCTCTTCCTCTGGCCAGCACAGATTCAGCGCTCCTCTACACGGGCAATGACAAATAGCCCTCCCGAGGCACTGGGGAGCAGGCAGCAGGGCACAGGCCAATCCAATATAGCGCTCTCTCCCTCAGGCGCTAGTCAGAAGAGCAGCAGCCACTACTGGGCAAGGTCAGCAGTCAGTGGATACTCATCAGGACAGGGCGGTAGGCTTTCATCATCCTCCACTGTAGCCTGGCACTCCTCCTGTACAGCAGCCTGTACTCCTGCAGTGGGGCTTCCACTAGCCCTGTGGACAGCAGAGGGGTTTTAGTTGGATGCAGGGTTCAGCACACAGGCCCAAGTGGCGGTACCCCCTGGCTTCTAGAAGCCTCTGGGGAACTGGCTCTAACTGGCTCAGGGGGAGGAGTAGAGTACCCTGGGTGCCAGGCTTTCCCTCTAAAAGCTGGGATGGCTGGGTACCAAACATCTAGACTGCTAACCTACTGCAGTCAGGTGGCACCACACACAACCATGGCATCCATTTTAAATGCAAACAAAACAGGTGATGGACAGAATGTGGATCAATGTCACACATTCACCCCAGTCCAAAGATCTGGGCCCATATCCATCGTTTTTTTGCACTCCACACCACCCTGGGTTAGACAATGGCGATATGCAAATCAGCTCTGACCCTGTGCCCCATGGGAACAGTCCAGTCCGAACTACAAAAGCCATGTCCTTCCCAGAACGGAATCAAGCATCCGAGGACCGGACCGGTTTCGAGGTAACACCTCTCATCAGCCCGGCTAGCTTGACTCCAGTGGTGTGGAGTGCCTGGGACCCACGTCTGAGCATCCCCAGCGCACTTATGGCGGAATTTGCAAACAAAACAGGTGATGGACAGAATGTGGATCAATGTCACACATTCACCCCAGTCCAAAGATCTGGGCCCATATCCATCGTTTTTTTGCACTCCACACCACCCTGGGTTAGACAATGGCGATATGCAAATCAGCTCTGACCCTGTGCCCCATGGGAACAGTCCAGTCCGAACTACAAAAGCCATGTCCTTCCCAGAACGGAATCAAGCATCCGAGGACCGGACCGGTTTCGAGGTAACACCTCTCATCAGCCCGGCTAGCTTGACTCCAGTGGTGTGGAGTGCCTGGGACCCACGTCTGAGCATCCCCAGCGCACTTATGGCGGAATTTGCAAACAAAACAGGTGATGGACAGAATGTGGATCAATGTCACACATTCACCCCAGTCCAAAGATCTGGGCCCATATCCATCGTTTTTTTGCACTCCACACCACCCTGGGTTAGACAATGGCGATATGCAAATCAGCTCTGACCCTGTGCCCCATGGGAACAGTCCAGTCCGAACTACAAAAGCCATGTCCTTCCCAGAACGGAATCAAGCATCCGAGGACCGGACCGGTTTCGAGGTAACACCTCTCATCAGCCCGGCTAGCTTGACTCCAGTGGTGTGGAGTGCCTGGGACCCACGTCTGAGCATCCCCAGCGCACTTATGGCGGAATTTGCAAACAAAACAGGTGATGGACAGAATGTGGATCAATGTCACACATTCACCCCAGTCCAAAGATCTGGGCCCATATCCATCGTTTTTTTGCACTCCACACCACCCTGGGTTAGACAATGGCGATATGCAAATCAGCTCTGACCCTGTGCCCCATGGGAACAGTCCAGTCCGAACTACAAAAGCCATGTCCTTCCCAGAACGGAATCAAGCATCCGAGGACCGGACCGGTTTCGAGGTAACACCTCTCATCAGCCCGGCTAGCTTGACTCCAGTGGTGTGGAGTGCCTGGGACCCACGTCTGAGCATCCCCAGCGCACTTATGGCGGAATTTGCAAACAAAACAGGTGATGGACAGAATGTGGATCAATGTCACACATTCACCCCAGTCCAAAGATCTGGGCCCATATCCATCGTTTTTTTGCACTCCACACCACCCTGGGTTAGACAATGGCGATATGCAAATCAGCTCTGACCCTGTGCCCCATGGGAACAGTCCAGTCCGAACTACAAAAGCCATGTCCTTCCCAGAACGGAATCAAGCATCCGAGGACCGGACCGGTTTCGAGGTAACACCTCTCATCAGCCCGGCTAGCTTGACTCCAGTGGTGTGGAGTGCCTGGGACCCACGTCTGAGCATCCCCAGCGCACTTATGGCGGAATTTGCAAACAAAACAGGTGATGGACAGAATGTGGATCAATGTCACACATTCACCCCAGTCCAAAGATCTGGGCCCATATCCATCGTTTTTTTGCACTCCACACCACCCTGGGTTAGACAATGGCGATATGCAAATCAGCTCTGACCCTGTGCCCCATGGGAACAGTCCAGTCCGAACTACAAAAGCCATGTCCTTCCCAGAACGGAATCAAGCATCCGAGGACCGGACCGGTTTCGAGGTAACACCTCTCATCAGCCCGGCTAGCTTGACTCCAGTGGTGTGGAGTGCCTGGGACCCACGTCTGAGCATCCCCAGCGCACTTATGGCGGAATTTGCAAACAAAACAGGTGATGGACAGAATGTGGATCAATGTCACACATTCACCCCAGTCCAAAGATCTGGGCCCATATCCATCGTTTTTTTGCACTCCACACCACCCTGGGTTAGACAATGGCGATATGCAAATCAGCTCTGACCCTGTGCCCCATGGGAACAGTCCAGTCCGAACTACAAAAGCCATGTCCTTCCCAGAACGGAATCAAGCATCCGAGGACCGGACCGGTTTCGAGGTAACACCTCTCATCAGCCCGGCTAGCTTGACTCCAGTGGTGTGGAGTGCCTGGGACCCACGTCTGAGCATCCCCAGCGCACTTATGGCGGAATTTGCAAACAAAACAGGTGATGGACAGAATGTGGATCAATGTCACACATTCACCCCAGTCCAAAGATCTGGGCCCATATCCATCGTTTTTTTGCACTCCACACCACCCTGGGTTAGACAATGGCGATATGCAAATCAGCTCTGACCCTGTGCCCCATGGGAACAGTCCAGTCCGAACTACAAAAGCCATGTCCTTCCCAGAACGGAATCAAGCATCCGAGGACCGGACCGGTTTCGAGGTAACACCTCTCATCAGCCCGGCTAGCTTGACTCCAGTGGTGTGGAGTGCCTGGGACCCACGTCTGAGCATCCCCAGCGCACTTATGGCGGAATTTGCAAACAAAACAGGTGATGGACAGAATGTGGATCAATGTCACACATTCACCCCAGTCCAAAGATCTGGGCCCATATCCATCGTTTTTTTGCACTCCACACCACCCTGGGTTAGACAATGGCGATATGCAAATCAGCTCTGACCCTGTGCCCCATGGGAACAGTCCAGTCCGAACTACAAAAGCCATGTCCTTCCCAGAACGGAATCAAGCATCCGAGGACCGGACCGGTTTCGAGGTAACACCTCTCATCAGCCCGGCTAGCTTGACTCCAGTGGTGTGGAGTGCCTGGGACCCACGTCTGAGCATCCCCAGCGCACTTATGGCGGAATTTGCAAACAAAACAGGTGATGGACAGAATGTGGATCAATGTCACACATTCACCCCAGTCCAAAGATCTGGGCCCATATCCATCGTTTTTTTGCACTCCACACCACCCTGGGTTAGACAATGGCGATATGCAAATCAGCTCTGACCCTGTGCCCCATGGGAACAGTCCAGTCCGAACTACAAAAGCCATGTCCTTCCCAGACATTGTTCTACATTCTGTCCATCAACTGTGTTTTTTGCAATTTTCACATCGAGTGTGCTGGGTATACTCAGACGTGAGTCCCAGGCTCTCCACACCACTGGAGTCAAGCTATCCAGGCTGAATGAAGGCTGATAGCCAGAAACCGGTCCTTGGATGCTTGATTCCGGTCTGGGAAAGACATGGCTTGGTAGTTCGGACTGGACTGTTCCCATGGGGCACAGGGTCAGAGCTGATTTGCATATAGCCAGTGTCTAACCCAGGGTGGTGTGGAGTGCAAAAAAACGATGGATTTAGGCCCAGATCCTTGTACTGGGGTGAATGTATGACATTGTTCTACATTCTGTCCATCAACTGTGTTTTTTGCAATTTTCACATCGAGTGTGCTGGGTATACTCAGACGTGAGTCCCAGGCTCTCCACACCACTGGAGTCAAGCTATCCAGGCTGAATGAAGGCTGATAGCCAGAAACCGGTCCTTGGATGCTTGATTCCGGTCTGGGAAAGACATGGCTTGGTAGTTCGGACTGGACTGTTCCCATGGGGCACAGGGTCAGAGCTGATTTGCATATAGCCAGTGTCTAACCCAGGGTGGTGTGGAGTGCAAAAAAACGATGGATTTAGGCCCAGATCCTTGTACTGGGGTGAATGTATGACATTGTTCTACATTCTGTCCATCAACTGTGTTTTTTGCAATTTTCACATCGAGTGTGCTGGGTATACTCAGACGTGAGTCCCAGGCTCTCCACACCACTGGAGTCAAGCTATCCAGGCTGAATGAAGGCTGATAGCCAGAAACCGGTCCTTGGATGCTTGATTCCGGTCTGGGAAAGACATGGCTTGGTAGTTCGGACTGGACTGTTCCCATGGGGCACAGGGTCAGAGCTGATTTGCATATAGCCAGTGTCTAACCCAGGGTGGTGTGGAGTGCAAAAAAACGATGGATTTAGGCCCAGATCCTTGTACTGGGGTGAATGTATGACATTGTTCTACATTCTGTCCATCAACTGTGTTTTTTGCAATTTTCACATCGAGTGTGCTGGGTATACTCAGACGTGAGTCCCAGGCTCTCCACACCACTGGAGTCAAGCTATCCAGGCTGAATGAAGGCTGATAGCCAGAAACCGGTCCTTGGATGCTTGATTCCGGTCTGGGAAAGACATGGCTTGGTAGTTCGGACTGGACTGTTCCCATGGGGCACAGGGTCAGAGCTGATTTGCATATAGCCAGTGTCTAACCCAGGGTGGTGTGGAGTGCAAAAAAACGATGGATTTAGGCCCAGATCCTTGTACTGGGGTGAATGTATGACATTGTTCTACATTCTGTCCATCAACTGTGTTTTTTGCAATTTTCACATCGAGTGTGCTGGGTATACTCAGACGTGAGTCCCAGGCTCTCCACACCACTGGAGTCAAGCTATCCAGGCTGAATGAAGGCTGATAGCCAGAAACCGGTCCTTGGATGCTTGATTCCGGTCTGGGAAAGACATGGCTTGGTAGTTCGGACTGGACTGTTCCCATGGGGCACAGGGTCAGAGCTGATTTGCATATAGCCAGTGTCTAACCCAGGGTGGTGTGGAGTGCAAAAAAACGATGGATTTAGGCCCAGATCCTTGTACTGGGGTGAATGTATGACATTGTTCTACATTCTGTCCATCAACTGTGTTTTTTGCAATTTTCACATCGAGTGTGCTGGGTATACTCAGACGTGAGTCCCAGGCTCTCCACACCACTGGAGTCAAGCTATCCAGGCTGAATGAAGGCTGATAGCCAGAAACCGGTCCTTGGATGCTTGATTCCGGTCTGGGAAAGACATGGCTTGGTAGTTCGGACTGGACTGTTCCCATGGGGCACAGGGTCAGAGCTGATTTGCATATAGCCAGTGTCTAACCCAGGGTGGTGTGGAGTGCAAAAAAACGATGGATTTAGGCCCAGATCCTTGTACTGGGGTGAATGTATGACATTGTTCTACATTCTGTCCATCAACTGTGTTTTTTGCAATTTTCACATCGAGTGTGCTGGGTATACTCAGACGTGAGTCCCAGGCTCTCCACACCACTGGAGTCAAGCTATCCAGGCTGAATGAAGGCTGATAGCCAGAAACCGGTCCTTGGATGCTTGATTCCGGTCTGGGAAAGACATGGCTTGGTAGTTCGGACTGGACTGTTCCCATGGGGCACAGGGTCAGAGCTGATTTGCATATAGCCAGTGTCTAACCCAGGGTGGTGTGGAGTGCAAAAAAACGATGGATTTAGGCCCAGATCCTTGTACTGGGGTGAATGTATGACATTGTTCTACATTCTGTCCATCAACTGTGTTTTTTGCAATTTTCACATCGAGTGTGCTGGGTATACTCAGACGTGAGTCCCAGGCTCTCCACACCACTGGAGTCAAGCTATCCAGGCTGAATGAAGGCTGATAGCCAGAAACCGGTCCTTGGATGCTTGATTCCGGTCTGGGAAAGACATGGCTTGGTAGTTCGGACTGGACTGTTCCCATGGGGCACAGGGTCAGAGCTGATTTGCATATAGCCAGTGTCTAACCCAGGGTGGTGTGGAGTGCAAAAAAACGATGGATTTAGGCCCAGATCCTTGTACTGGGGTGAATGTATGACATTGTTCTACATTCTGTCCATCAACTGTGTTTTTTGCAATTTTCACATCGAGTGTGCTGGGTATACTCAGACGTGAGTCCCAGGCTCTCCACACCACTGGAGTCAAGCTATCCAGGCTGAATGAAGGCTGATAGCCAGAAACCGGTCCTTGGATGCTTGATTCCGGTCTGGGAAAGACATGGCTTGGTAGTTCGGACTGGACTGTTCCCATGGGGCACAGGGTCAGAGCTGATTTGCATATAGCCAGTGTCTAACCCAGGGTGGTGTGGAGTGCAAAAAAACGATGGATTTAGGCCCAGATCCTTGTACTGGGGTGAATGTATGACATTGTTCTACATTCTGTCCATCAACTGTGTTTTTTGCAATTTTCACATCGAGTGTGCTGGGTATACTCAGACGTGAGTCCCAGGCTCTCCACACCACTGGAGTCAAGCTATCCAGGCTGAATGAAGGCTGATAGCCAGAAACCGGTCCTTGGATGCTTGATTCCGGTCTGGGAAAGACATGGCTTGGTAGTTCGGACTGGACTGTTCCCATGGGGCACAGGGTCAGAGCTGATTTGCATATAGCCAGTGTCTAACCCAGGGTGGTGTGGAGTGCAAAAAAACGATGGATTTAGGCCCAGATCCTTGTACTGGGGTGAATGTATGACATTGTTCTACATTCTGTCCATCAACTGTGTTTTTTGCAATTTTCACATCGAGTGTGCTGGGTATACTCAGACGTGAGTCCCAGGCTCTCCACACCACTGGAGTCAAGCTATCCAGGCTGAATGAAGGCTGATAGCCAGAAACCGGTCCTTGGATGCTTGATTCCGGTCTGGGAAAGACATGGCTTGGTAGTTCGGACTGGACTGTTCCCATGGGGCACAGGGTCAGAGCTGATTTGCATATAGCCAGTGTCTAACCCAGGGTGGTGTGGAGTGCAAAAAAACGATGGATTTAGGCCCAGATCCTTGTACTGGGGTGAACGTATGACATTGTTCTACATTCTGTCCATCAACTGTGTTTTTTGCAATTTTCACATCGAGTGTGCTGGGTATACTCAGACGTGAGTCCCAGGCTCTCCACACCACTGGAGTCAAGCTATCCAGGCTGAATGAAGGCTGATAGCCAGAAACCGGTCCTTGGATGCTTGATTCCGGTCTGGGAAAGACATGGCTTGGTAGTTCGGACTGGACTGTTCCCATGGGGCACAGGGTCAGAGCTGATTTGCATATAGCCAGTGTCTAACCCAGGGTGGTGTGGAGTGCAAAAAAACGATGGATTTAGGCCCAGATCCTTGTACTGGGGTGAATGTATGACATTGTTCTACATTCTGTCCATCAACTGTGTTTTTTGCAATTTTCACATCGAGTGTGCTGGGTATACTCAGACGTGAGTCCCAGGCTCTCCACACCACTGGAGTCAAGCTATCCAGGCTGAATGAAGGCTGATAGCCAGAAACCGGTCCTTGGATGCTTGATTCCGGTCTGGGAAAGACATGGCTTGGTAGTTCGGACTGGACTGTTCCCATGGGGCACAGGGTCAGAGCTGATTTGCATATAGCCAGTGTCTAACCCAGGGTGGTGTGGAGTGCAAAAAAACGATGGATTTAGGCCCAGATCCTTGTACTGGGGTGAATGTATGACATTGTTCTACATTCTGTCCATCAACTGTGTTTTTTGCAATTTTCACATCGAGTGTGCTGGGTATACTCAGACGTGAGTCCCAGGCTCTCCACACCACTGGAGTCAAGCTATCCAGGCTGAATGAAGGCTGATAGCCAGAAACCGGTCCTTGGATGCTTGATTCCGGTCTGGGAAAGACATGGCTTGGTAGTTCGGACTGGACTGTTCCCATGGGGCACAGGGTCAGAGCTGATTTGCATATAGCCAGTGTCTAACCCAGGGTGGTGTGGAGTGCAAAAAAAACGATGGATTTAGGCCCAGATCCTTGTACTGGGGTGAATGTATGACATTGTTCTACATTCTGTCCATCAACTGTGTTTTTTGCAATTTTCACATCGAGTGTGCTGGGTATACTCAGACGTGAGTCCCAGGCTCTCCACACCACTGGAGTCAAGCTATCCAGGCTGAATGAAGGCTGATAGCCAGAAACCGGTCCTTGGATGCTTGATTCCGGTCTGGGAAAGACATGGCTTGGTAGTTCGGACTGGACTGTTCCCATGGGGCACAGGGTCAGAGCTGATTTGCATATAGCCAGTGTCTAACCCAGGGTGGTGTGGAGTGCAAAAAAACGATGGATTTAGGCCCAGATCCTTGTACTGGGGTGAATGTATGACATTGTTCTACATTCTGTCCATCAACTGTGTTTTTTGCAATTTTCACATCGAGTGTGCTGGGTATACTCAGACGTGAGTCCCAGGCTCTCCACACCACTGGAGTCAAGCTATCCAGGCTGAATGAAGGCTGATAGCCAGAAACCGGTCCTTGGATGCTTGATTCCGGTCTGGGAAAGACATGGCTTGGTAGTTCGGACTGGACTGTTCCCATGGGGCACAGGGTCAGAGCTGATTTGCATATAGCCAGTGTCTAACCCAGGGTGGTGTGGAGTGCAAAAAAACGATGGATTTAGGCCCAGATCCTTGTACTGGGGTGAATGTATGACATTGTTCTACATTCTGTCCATCAACTGTGTTTTTTGCAATCCATTTTAAATGCAGCATGTTGCCAGGGTACATTTTTACAATGAGGGGTTAACAAGTGCACACACCATTGCGTCACATTAAACATGGCGCCTCACCACACATGGCCTATACAGTTTTCTACCATGGGGAAGACATCCTAAAACAGGGGGGGGGAAAGGGCCAAGTCCAACAATTACTATACAAACACATTTCATATAAATTCGGACTAAGAAATTGTAAGCCTGAAGCACAAATGTGAAGGTGGTTAGACCACTACATGCATATTGAATAGCAGTTTGAAGCACTCCATAATACTAAAACCTGGAGCACTGTATGAGTACATGCATATTAACTAAATGATCACAATACTATAAGGAGAGACACTGAGTGAATTCATAATTGGTTCACTTTTACTTTAGTGAATAAATTAGTACATGGTACATAAACAGTCACTATGGTTTTGCAATAGTACAGATTGAGGGGCATATTATCAAGGCAGGCAAAATGAAATTATCGCTGCTTATGCAGCCGTTTTCTGCAATAATTTCATTGCCCTATTAGCAAGCTGTCGCTAACATGAGTTAGCGACAGCTTTTAGGTGATAACGAGAGGTTTGGGGCCCGATTTGCATGTCAGCGATATTTATCGCTAATGACATGCAAAGTGGGCGTACCCAACCAGTTAGCGACTGAAAGCAGTCGCTAACGTCGCTATCGCCTATTAGCAAGGCAGGCGTAGCGATAAAAAATTGTGCGCTAAGCGCGAATATCACTAAAAACGAACACCTGCTCAGAACAGTTCTTAGCCACTATATCCAACAGGAGGTGGATATTCTGGCTAAGACCCTATTGGCGATGATGTGTGAATATCGCTGGTTTTTCACGCATTTTGCCGCTATCGCCGGTTATTTTATCCCATTGGAGATAAACGTTACTAATAGCACGTTTTCTCTGCAATGATATCCGGCGATGCTTGGCGATAAAAATAAATTCGCTAAGTTTCTTTAGCGATAAATATCGCTAGTTGTTGATAATATGCCCCATAGAGTTTAGAGTAGTGCAGTGGTGTGTCTGTGTAGTTGGTCATGCTGGGGTAGTGTTCTAGGGTAGTGCAGTGGTGTTTGGGTAGTGTAGGAGGTCGTGCTGGGGTAGATTTAAGGTTTAGGGTAGTGCAACGGTGTTTGGGTAGTGTAGGGGGTCGTGCTGGGGTAGTGTTTTAGGGTTTAGGGTAGTGCAGTGGGGAATGGGTAGTGTAGGTGGTCGTGCTGGGGGTAGATTTAGGGTTTAGGGTAGGGCAGTGGTGTTTGTGTGGTCTAGGGGGTTGTCCTGGGTAGTGTTCAAGGATAGTTCAGTAGTGTATGGGTAGTGTAGGAGGTCATGGTGGGGTAGATTTAAGGTTTAGGGTAGTGCAATGGTGTTTGGTTAGTGTAGGGGTCGTGCTGGGGTAGTGTTTTAGTGTTTAGGGTAGTGCAGTGGTATTTATGTGGTTTAGGGGGTCGTGCTGGGGGTAGATTTAGAGTTTAGGGTAGTGTACTGGTGTTTGTGTTGTGTGGAGGGTTGTGCTGGGGTAGTGTTTTAGGGTAGTGCAATAGTGTTTGGGTAGTGTAAGGGGTCATGCTGGGGTAGATTTAGGGTTTATGGCAGTGCAATGGTGTTTGGGTAGTGTAGGGGGTCGTGCTGGTGTAGTGTTTTAGAGTTTAGGGTAGTGCAGTGGTGAATGGGTAGTGTAGGGGGTGTGCTGGGGTAGATTTAGAGTTTAGGGTATGGCAGTGGTGTTTGTGTAGTGTAGGAGGTCGTGTGGGAGTATATTTAAGGTTTAGAGTACTACAATGGTGTTTGGGTAGTGTAGGGGGTCGTGCTGGGTTAGTGTTTTAGGGTTTAGGGTAGTGCAGTGGTGAATGGGTAGTATAGGGGGTTGTCATGGGTGTAGATTTAGGGTTTAGGGAAGTGCAGTGGTGTTTATGTAGTGTAGGGGATCGTGCTGAAGTACTCTTTTAGGGTAATACAGTGGTGTTTGGGTCATGTAAGGGGTCGTGCTGGGGTAGGTTTAAGGCTTAGGGTAGTGCAATGGTATTTGGGTAGTGTAGGGAGTCGTGCTGGGGTAGTGTTTTAGGGTTTAGGGTAGTGCAGTGGTGATTGTGTAGTGTAGGAGATTGTGCTGGGAAATTGTTTTAGGGTAGTGCAGTAGTGTTTTGGTAGTGTAGGGGGTCATGCTGGGGTAGATTTACTATGTGCATTTTGTAGGCAGAAACAAAAGCAAGCATTCCCAATGCTAAAGCTTTACATCCGAGATGGATACAATGGTTTAACTCTCTTGCTGCAACAGATGTTGAATACGTTTTTGACCCATACTTGAAGACACAAGAATTTCTCCAATACGAACAAGAATGTCCTCTGCCGACTGAAATTTTGCCTCTAGAACATTGCGGCTGTATAACTTATACAGACGGATCAGCAAAGCCTGCAATTGGGGGTAAACAAGCCTGTAGTGCTGCGTGTGCGATCGTTAAAGGTCGCTGGCGCAAAGGTAAATTTCAACCTATGGTCACTAAAACTCAATCACTCGGAGACTGTACAGCTCAGCGAGATGAACTCCAAGCATTCAAGATGGCGCTTGAAAATACCGATCACGAATTCCCCACACTCATAGTGTGCGATTCGTATTACTGCGTCCAGTCTTACAATGAATATCCGCAGAACTGGGTTCAAAACGGTTTCAAAGACACCAAAGGTGGCACAATTAAGCATAAAATGCGTTGGGAACAAGTAGTTCTATTACAGAAAGAACTACAAAAGACTGACGTGATTCATACACTGAGTCAACAGCGTGATGGCGTTCACGTTGCAGGGAATTCATTGGCTGATGAGGCCGTGAAGGCAGGTGTGCAAAAGGCTTCCGTAGCTGCAATCACTCGTTCAAAAACTAAAATAGACTGCAAAATAATGCAGGCTGTCACCGCTTGTGTAAAAGACAGTGGTAAAACACTCCCTAAAGGCTTTCCAGTAAAGTACTCATATAACTGATGCAAATAATGTTCCTTTTGCTTGAATCCCCGGAGGGGGGGATAGGGCAATCCCAAACATGGAACATAGCTTAGGACTAATCTTAGCAGCACATGAAGGGCTAACCTCTGCACATGCAGGAGTTTCCACCACAGTATCATTATTAAAACAGAGATATTGGTGGCCACACACGAGGAAACAAACTAGAAAGTATGTTCTAGAATGTGAAATCTGCCAAAAAATGAAAGTTTCAACAGTGAAACGACCTGCACAAACGCCCCTTCTGATTTCAGATAAACCATTAGCATGTGTTTACCTGGACCACTGTGGTCCCTTACAAAGGGATGGCAACTATAAATATATCATGGTCGCAGTGGATTCCTGTACAAGATTCATTTGGATGTGGCCTCAGCGCTCAACTGACGCTGGAACTGTCTTTATCGGCACATATTCAATCGGCACGCTACATTCTGACCAGGGTCCTGCGTTTAGCTCTCGAGCCTACAAAGAGGCCAAGGCCAGCTTGGGGGTTGCATTGCGGTACTCAAGTCCATTCCATCCTGAGGGAAATGCGGTAGTGGAGTGAAAAAAACGTGACACGTGACATAAAGCAATCTATAACAGCTAGGGTATTAGAATCGGGTGATGGGTGGGTCAAACATCTAATAAGTGTCCAAAGTAGTCTTAACAATCTGCCAAGAAATTCTCTGGGTAGAATCACTCCATATTAATTACTGTTTGGTACTAGAATGCTCATCCAGGATCTTGATTGTCAAACCTCGGTGGTGGAACAAAAACCCTTTGATATCAAAGACCGTTTGGCTGTTTTACAGGACTTAAATGAAACAAGAAGAAGTCTGAGTAACACAACACAGAAGCCAAAGGCAACTGAAGAAAAACCAACTGTCCCAGCAAGACCTATCTGGATTCCAAAGATTGGGGATCTAGTCAGGGAGAAGATAGTGGTAAAGAAGGAATTTGGGCCTTCTTCCAGAAAACCAGTATCTGACTTAGCAATCCTTGGAACAAGATCAGTGTTACTACCATGCTTGCTGGTAAAACGGAGAACAGAACAGTATCCATCAACCTGGTAAAACCACATCATGTGGCCGATAATAAGTAGTAGGCCCTGTGGACTCCCAAGATGTAGCAGACCACCAAATCTTGCTACAATCCAAGATGTTCAAACTGAAAGACTTATCACCTTTGATAAACCTGCGGTGGGAAAAGAAGGACTATGCAACAAAGCCATGGAACTAGTGCCTCTTGAAACCCAAATAACAGTTCGTCAAGATACACCTGTCTACAATGATGTAGCACCTGACTATACAAATAAGTCAAAGGAAGAATTAGCTCCAGCGATTCCAAAAAATCCGGCTGCAATCCCAACAATTGACAGAACTGCCTCTGGCTATTTTATCAACTTCGATAATTTTTCTGAGGATCCCAGTGAACCTGAATCAACACCAGTTAATAAAACTTTCAAATAACAGAACTCTTTCATCAACTTGAAAAAACATATCTGGGTTCACCATGGGTTGAATTTTGGATTGTGTTAGGTGTACTTTTGCTCCTCCTTTGGCTCATTCTTGTTTTAAGTTTGGGAAAGATGATAGATGGAAAATAAAGTATAATGGACACAGCAATTAAGAACATCAACTTGCTCCTGAAACCTCACAAATCATGTCATCGTGAGCAAAGAGACCTGTCATCAGTGAACTTCACAGCCGTTCCTATACCTGGTGGTATAGCATGGGACACAACTGATTATGACATTTATGGCCCAGTGGAGATGTTGAAGATTCTACACCAGTTTAAGGTTTCCTTGAGTGACTTTGTCTCACCCAGCACATTCTCTGATGATTTGGATTTTGAAACTGTTAATGACATGATGATCGATTTAGAAATGTCAGCTAAATTCACTAAACATGAATACTTAGAAGGTTCATCAGATTATGAACAAATGTATTGTTTTAATCATTATGGTCACCATTATTTTCACAAATCTGTAAACCCTAGGAATGTTTTTACTAATAATCAATGCGAACATTGGCCAAAGGTAAGCTCAAAAACATTTTATGAAAAGTTTCCATACTTCTCAGAGTTTAATATAAAAAATCCAGAAAAGTTTTATTTCAAAAATGTGAATAAGACAGGAATGAAAAAGATGTTGACTAATACTAAACAAATTTATTCTGCAAACTTTTATGCTCAGCTGTCTACATTAGGTTTTAACTTTTGGAAAGACAACATTGAGACAAAAACTGTCTGGGGCACAAAAGCCAGGTGCAAGGTTTAGAAGCCTTATTCAGAGCCTGCATTATCCCAGAGCAAATAATGTTTTTAAATGACACTGTTTAACAAACATCTTGTCTTAACTTGGCTAAGATAAAAGATTTAAGCAAACTGTCCATATCAAAAGCCACACCTGACAGTAATTTAACTGAGGAGGTAGAAGTAAATTATATTTTACAACAGAACAGAACTAATCCTAATTGGAAAAAATGGTTTATCTGGCTCATAGACACGAATAACTGTCAAGACAGATTCCTGAACAAAACACAGAGGTTCAAAATAAATAGGCCAGATCCAAGATATTCCCAGAGACAACATCCAGGGATAGTTACAACTTACAGTGTAGGAAAACTATGCCTTGAGTGGCTACAGAAATCCACACTTCCAGAAATTAAACAACACTTATCTTTACTTAAAGAAGGCGTTGATTTACGGGACTTCTTACTCGGACTTTGTAAACTGCGTCAAAAACGTTTTAATACGCCGGTATATATTCTGCTTACAATGAAGGACGGAAAGTCACACAAATGGAAACTGCAGGAAGAATATGAGAAATTGATCGTATTAATTTAGAGAAAGCTCTCTCTGTAGTGGATAATGGGTTAACAACTCTGTCCTCCAGAATTTATTCTTTGGACAGCATTGTATCATCTGTCATTGACATAATAGAGCAGGACTTGCTAATGTTACAACATGGCCAGTCTCAATTACTTTCTATAATGCTGCTAGGCTGGACGTTACAAAATCTCCGTTCAGGCTATGTGCCATGGCGTCTAATCAACACCACGTCATTGTTTTCTGTATTTAACCTTACAGATAAACAAATCTCGTTGGCACAAAGAGGAGCAGACTATACGGTGCTGTGCATAGAAAAACTGGAAAGATTACCATTAACCATTTCTGAGAAACCTGTCTTACAATCGATAATACATGGCACCATCGCGATACCAGTGACGATTTTCCAATTTCAGTATTGTCTACAGCATATACCAGCAGGCCTGTATGAAAGGTTGCGTAAAGGATACATTAAGTGGACCTGGAATTTACCATACACACACAAATGTTGGAGTGGGGGAAAGGAAGTATTTCTTAGTGATAAAAACTGTAAAAACTCATTAAGCGGTACACTTTTGTGTCAAGGTATTAATTTACACGGCGCCTGTGAAGGTTCTTCAAATAACCTCTCTTGCCACCTGCACGGTTCACCAGCAGCAGTGATAGAACCAATTTTCAGGCAGCTCTCCAATGGCAGCTACGTTATGCTCAATGATCACAGCTGTTGTGGCATGTTGCCAGGAAAAGCGTATCTAGTTAGTGTGTCAGCCAGGGTCACTTGTTGTATGCAAGTATTGTATCCAAAAAGCAAGACAGACAGGGAGTCGGTGATATGGCCTTCACTGAATATCTCTTCTATACGAATTGATACTTTAAGCAGACTGAAAGCCATTCTTTTACAAAAACTGTGCCACTGACCTCGTCTAGAAAACATATGATCTGCAAGTTGCAAGGACTTCTGCAAAGATACATGCATTATTATCAACAAACTGCCCAGTACATTTCACAGAAATGTTAGGTCAAATCTTAAACATGTCTGATACCAGCGGCATTGCACATGTATTTAAGACAATTTTTGGGGACTATTAGCACCCTTTGAAGCAGTCCTCGGCATTTTCCAAATTTCGTGCACTCTGTGTTCGGCGGCCTGCCTCTCATTTTGGGACTCGTAGCAGGAATTCTATTTTTGTTTATTCTGCTCAGCTATGGCAAGTCCAGTCACCAAAGGTACCCGGACTACCATGGAACAAGCTCTCCTAGCCATGCGGTATCGTGACAGAATTACACAGATTCTTGGCTTGGCTCATTTAAAAGATCTGAATACCACTTGGTTTCTTTCGTTCAGACCAATCTGGCAAGATTGCATCTTACCTGTTCCACGATGCCTGCTTGCGGGGATGAATGCGTGTTAGACGTGTGTCTTACACTACCATCAGCACTGCCAACGGATGTTGATGCATTGCTGGGTGCGGTAACGGCTACCTATCCTGATGACGGCAATTATTGAGATCTCACCAGCTAATCCAGTTAATCCAACGGAGGTGAGGTACGAGGAACAACAGGCACACAGGTACCATCCAATTTGAACATTGCTAATGCGGCAACTGATGCTGACGGCGATGCTTCACATCTGTGCACAATTGACCTACTTAATGAAGTAGTTCCACGTTCACCTACTGTGGTAGACAATTTCTTTGCCAGGTTAGACGATTTGATGTTTTCTACTGACACCGAAAATAACTATTGAAATCTGCACACAGCATTCCATGAACTCTGAATTCGGCCTTCGTGTTTCAAAAACAAAACTTTGGATCTCTATTTTTCGACGATTTGACTCCTTTTTCCAAAAACGTTTAACTTTTTTGGCACAAAGTAATCTGCTTAAAGTAGAACTATTCTTAGAGAACAAGAAATTCTTTTAGAACGCTTCCTAGAGACAATAATTGACCTTTTCCTCGTAACCAAAACAGTATTCTGCTATGGGATGGTCTCCATTTTTTTTTCTGTTATTAAGAGCCATTTCATGAATGTACATTTCATTAATGATTTAATTAGTATTAAGGCTTTCATGCTTTTTACTTCATATGGAATCGCTGTTCTTAACTGCGTACTATACAAATGCTAATTTTTTCGTGTGCAAACATTTTCAAATGCATTTCATGTATTTTGGGTGGGATTGTAAACACATGCTTTAGATATGTTATAGATGCTTATAATTTAGTAATATTGAACATATTAAAGTGGAGTAGGTGTTGTGTGGCGTTTTAGGATCCTAGTTTAATTTTCCTAATTCATGCCCATATATAGGTATAAATCACCCTATCCTTATATAGGCATAGAAATCATAACCATATTTATACTTAGCCTATGCAGTCCAAATACGACATGGCTCCTTCCACTAGTTCCGAAAATCCACAACGATCTCTTGGAAAAACCCGCCTTCAGCAGTCAGGGACTTCCCCCTGCTTGAGTATTGATGTCCACCTTTGAGTAGCATGCGAACAGCAGCTTGGTCTATGTATAGGTGAGGACGGGGATCCACTCGTAGACGCCGCTCCGTACGGGATCTGCCCGACGCGTTTCGAAGCTCCATCTGCTTCTCTTCAGGGGCTTTAACGGAAGCAGTGTGCGCAACCGCCGACCCACTTCCCCATTTTATGTATAACACACCCACCGATGGGAAGCTCAAATGAGACTGTGCATTCTGGGAAGTGTGGTCCGGGAAGCACACAATCAAGTCCTGTATGGACTCCACAAGTGGGTCCGTCCTCGATTCCAAGTACGACTGCTGCTTCACATTAGTGACCCCCAGGGTACCGGGGTGGTGCATACTCCGTGGCTGGACGGCTGCATATAAATCAATGCTCGAAGGTGTCCACCTTTGAGTAGCACGCGAACAGCAGCTTGGTCTAAGTATAGGTGAGGACGGGGATCCACTCGTAGACGCCGCTCTGTACGGGATCTGCCCGACGCGTTTCGAAGCTCCATCTGCTTCTCTTCAGGGGCTTTAACGGAAGCGGTGTGCGCAACCGCCGACCCACTTCCCCAATTAATGTATAACACACCCATCGATGGGAGGCTCAAATGAGACTGTGCATTCTGGGAAGTGTGGTCCAGGAAGCACACGCGTCGGGCAGATCCCGTACGGAGCGGCATCTACGAGTGGATCCCCGTCCTCACCTATACATAGACCAAGCTACTCAAAGGTGGACACCTTCGAGCATTGATATATATATATATATATATATATATATATATATATATATATATATATATATATATATATATATATATATATATATATATATATATATATATATATATATGTATATATATGCCAGGAGGTAGTTATAGTTAGGACCTAGTTACCATAGGAACATTCTATTACCAATAACTTTGACGCCGATTGACGAATCTTTGCGTACTTTTTAAAACTTATGTCCCGCTCCGTTCCGCTCATATTTGGAAAGTTTCAGGGTGATTAGGAAAGTGGGGCTGAGAAAAAAGGGGGTCCCAAAACGTGTTTTCCCCATGCAATTTTCCATAGGAAACTGTAGCCGCGGCTACAGCCCGAACTGCTGAAAGTAATTACACACAATTTGGCAAAAAGGTAGCCCTTGGCTCAGAAAAAACTCTTTTTGTTAACTGGTGTAAATCCATTCTGTAGTTTCTCAGAAAATCAAAATAAAAACATATTTATATCTAGAGGCGAGCAGGATCCATGCACCCTCCCGATCACTATCTTCATGCTAATTGGCTGTCAACACTCCAAATTAGGAAGTGTTGGCAGCCATCTTGTGCCTTGGTAGAACTGAGTCACAAGAAATCTGGAAAACAAACACACAAAACAAAGAAAGGGGGCAGAGCAGAAACACCCTGACCCCCTAGGCCTGCTTAGTGGGTCCCACAAGGACCCACAAGATATATATATATATTTTTTTAAATCACAGGATGCACTCTAGATCTGTGGACCCAGCTGTGAAAAAAATAACAACAGGCGGGCTCCTGCGCTTTGGTGTTAATTACTCCCCTTGTGGGCCAAATTCCAGGGAAATGTTTATATTATGATGGGGGGCCCAAAGGAGCCACCCTTCCCTGTGGACCGCAACCCCTAGGGCTTTTGAAAAGTATTAACCCACGAGGTACCTCGAGTAAGCGCTACGGAGCTGCGTTGCTGAGTTTTGTAAAAAGGGACGTGGTCCCTGAACACCTCTCTGCAATGCAGCTCCTTGGCGCATACTGGAGGTACCTGGTGGGCTAGTTTGCCCTCAGGGACCCTCAAGATTGAACTTAAAAAGTGCCACAGGGCTTGTTTGCAGACATGTCACCTAAGGCCCCGCCCCCTTCCTTCACCATTGTGCAAAGGCGCCCCCTGGCGAGTTGTAAGTTGGGGAATTAATTCCCCTTCAATACTGAGGGTCCCTGAGGGACAAGTAGCCCACAGGGTACCTTGAGTTTGTGCCTGGGAGTTGGGTTGCAGAGAGGTGTTCAGAGGCTATGCCCCTTTTTACACCTCTCTGCAACGCAGCTCTGTGGCACTTACTGGAGGTACCTAGTGGGCTACGATTCAAAGGGACTTAATCTCCCAACTTAAAATGGCCACAGGGAGTGTTTACACAGTGGTGAAGGGAGGGGACGGGGCCTGAGGTGACGTGTGCATACACGCCCTGTGGCGCATTTTAAGTTGGGTAAATAATTCCTCTTCAATCTTGAGGGCCACTGGGGGGCAACTAGCCCACCAGGTGCTTCCAGTAAGCGTCACTGCGCTGCGTTGCAGAGAGGTGGCCCAGGCCGTGCCCCTTTTTATACCTCTCTGCAATGGCGCTTACTGGAGGTACCTGGTGGGCTAGTTGGACCCTAGGGACCCTCAGACTTCAAGGGGAGTTAATCTCCCAACTTAAAAGGCCCACAGGGCGTGTTTACACAGTGGGGAAGGGAGGGGATGGGGACGAGGCCTGAGGTGACATGTGCAAACATGCCCTGTGGCACGTTTTAAGTTGATAACATAATTCCCCTACTATCCTGAGGGCCCCTGGGGGCTAAATAGCCCACCAGGTGCTTCCAGTAAGCGCCACTGTGCAGCGTTGCGGAGAGGTTTTCCAGGCTGTGCCCCTTTTTACACCTCTCTGCAATGCAGCTCTTTGGCGATTACTGGAGGTACTTAGCGGGCTAGTTGGACGCTAGGGACCCTCAGGATTCAAGGGGAGTTAATCTCCCAACTTAAAATGGCCACAGGGTGTGTTTACACAGTGGGGAAGGGAGGGGACGGGGCCTGAGGTGAAGTGTGCAAACAAGCCCTGTGGAGCGTTTTAAGTTGGGGAAATAATTCCCCTGCAATCCTGAGGGCCCCTGGGGGCTAACTAGCCCACCAAGTGCTTCCAGTAAGCGCCACTGTCCAGCGTTGCGGAGAGGTTGTCCAGCCTGTGCCCCTTTTTACACCTCTCTGCAATGCAGCTCCATGGCGCTTACTGGAGGTACTCAGCGGGCTAGTTGGATGCTAAGGACCCTCAGGATTCAAGGGGAGTTAATCTCCCAACTTAAAATGGCCACAGGGCGTGTTTACATGGTGGTGAAACGAGGGGACGGGGCCTGAGGTGACGTGTGCAAACACGCCCTGTGGCATATTTAAAATTGTGGAAATAATTCCCCTTCATGCCTGAGGGTCCCTGGGGGCCAACTAGCCCACCAGGTGCTTCAAGTAAGCGCCACTGCGCTGCATTGCAGATATGTGGTCCAGACCGTGCCCGTTTTTACACCTCTCTGCAACACAGCTCTGTGGCGCTTACTGGAGATACCTGGTGGGCTAGTTGAACCCTAGGGACACTCAGGATTCAAGGGGACTTTATCCCCCAAATTAAAACGGCCACAGGGCGTGTTTGCACACATGTCACCTCAGGCACCCCCCTCCCTTCACCAGTGTACAAACGCGCTCTGTGGCGCATTTTAACAGGTAGTTTTAATCCCCTGCCCTAATATGTACTAGGGCCTTACAGAGGAGGTCAAGGTAATCACAGGGGTACCCCATCGCATAGTGTTCCCTAGTGTATGTAGGTGTTTTCACTGTATTCTAAGTGTCTTTTAGCATAGCACTGGCTCTAGGCCTGGTTAGCCAGATTCAGTTACCATCAGTACCTGTCAGAAAAAGTTGTGGGTACGGGATAATTTTCTGATCCTCTGTTGGTTCTTTCTGTACATCTCTTCTTCCTACACTTTTCTTCGTCTTTGTGGACTTCTGTTGCTTCTGTCTGCATTTCTTTTTTTACTTTCTGTGCATTTTGTTTCTTCTTTCTTCACCTGTCCTTCCTCTGTAGGCATAGTTAGAAACTAGCATTTAAAACACCTTTAAAATTCACTGAAAAAACCATAGGTTTCAGGGATGTTATAATTAGAAATTAGCATTTAAAAAACCTTTGAAATTCACTGAAAAAAACATAAGTTTCAGGCACGTTACAGTTAGAAATTAGCACTTAAAAAACCTTAGATATTCACTGAAAAGACCATAGGTTTCAAGGGTTTTATAGTTAGTTGGACATTTTACTCGTACAAAGCCATTGAAATTCCCCCGTTATAGTTAGTTAAGCTAACTATAACTTGCGCGCCCGCAATGCGCTGCTGATGACGTCACATATTACATCACTCATGACATGGTCAGTGACATCACTCATGACATCACTGATGACATCTCAAATGACATCACTGATGACATCATCCTTGTTATAGAGTGGCAGACCTCCTCTCACCCTAATATAACCTTTGATATACACACACTCAAACATAGAAACTAACATTTTCAAAACAATGGACATACCAATACCACTTACAACACACCTATTCAGTAATTCCAAGATCTACACACACATCCACTCATTCACCAACAGTCCTATACAGTCACTCATACATGAATTCACTCATCATATGTACTCATACACCTATACATCCTGTTACACACCGACAGTCATCCATAGATATAGTCACACATGCAAATAAAGTATCAAACATCCATTTACTTGCATATAGTTATACACACACCACCACACTTACTTCTACAGAAACTTACACATACTTACTCTTATAAGCAATCACTTATAGAAACATACTAATTTATACAGGAACTCTTCCAATCTCTCACTCTCTCATATACTCACTTATATACACCAATACTCACATATACTAGGTTAAAACATATGTAGTTACTCATAAAGACACTATTGAGACAGTCATTCACACACTAACACACCCATACACATACTCATCCACCCATACAGTCCTGCACACATGCTGTCTTCAACACAAACGGTGAGTTACTTATTCATGCATCTATGTGCTAAGTAATACCCCCCAACGAACCATACAGACACTCATAAGGATACTCAAAATAACTACTAATAACCCATAGACACTCATGTAGCTACTCACCAACCCATTCACTTATATACAAAGTGAGAGACTGATACAGATATGTACATATTTAAAGATTTCTTGCTAACCCATGTATTAACTAAGATACACTTAATCACTCGCCTGCAGCGTGTTCAAAACGCTGCAGCCAGAGCAGTAGTTGGCCTGCCCAGGTTTTGCTCCGTCTCTAACACTCTACGATCCTTGCACTGGCTGCCGGTCAAGATGAGAATTCATTTTAAGGTCTTATGTCTGGCCTTTAAAATCTTGAAAGGTTCTTCTCCCCAGATCCTTACCAACCTCTTGTCCCTCTATATTCCGACCCGCTCTCTTAGATCCTCTGGCCAAGCTCTTGCTGTGGTCCCCCGGTTTAAGCTTAGCCGAGCTGGGGGTCGATCTTTTCGAGTGAGAGCTGCGGCTATTTGGAACTCTCTTCCCGTAGAGATCCGTTTGTTGGAGGATCTCCTGTTGTTCCGTAAGGCCATTAAAACTTTCTTATTTTAATGTTGCCCAGTAGCTGTGCCCCCTTTTTAATTCTCTACATTTGCGGTGCTGTGTTCTACCTTGTCGTGCGCCGGGACGCTCCTTTGCTGGAGCATCTCTGTGCATTATAAGTGCCCATAGCATAGCATAGCTGTCAGTTATACAATCAATTTTACAAAAAAATCATCCATTGAGACACTTATATACCCATATATTTTTCCATCGACCTTGAGATATACATATATAAAAATATTTAATTTTCAGAAAAACACACATTCACTGGATGATATTCAGTGATGTCATCAGTGATGTCATTTGAGATGTCATCAGTGATGTCATGAGTGATGTCACTGACCATGTCATGAGTGATGTAATATGTGCCATCATCAGCAGTGCATTGCGGGCACGCAAGTTATAGGGGGAATTTCAATGGTTTTGTACAAGTGAAATGTCCAACTAACTATCACGCCCCTGGAACCTATGTTTTTTTCAGTGAATATATATATATACAAAAATAAATATTAAGATGGAGGATTTAGTAGCAGTGTAATTGACTGTTTACTTGACCAATTTATAGTGTCTCACTAAATATAGTGGATAGTGACTAAACTGTTTGAATATCTGTATCACTTTGTCAGTTGTTGTGTAAACTGGTTCTCCAGTTAGTTACCAGCTATGTGAAAGTCTATATTAGTTTTGATTAGTTAACTGAGTATTTGTATGGGAGAGTGAATGTGTGTGTGGTTCGGTGGGGGGGGTGTGACTGCCCAAAGATGTGGGAATAGTTGATTCACTAGATATATGAAGTTAAAACTACATGTTCTAACAGTTGTTTGGGTGATTGAATATCTTTATGGGTGTGGTGATGAGCAAATATATTTCTCAATGGTACATGTCCAACAAACTAGAAAAATAAAATGCAGTGTATGTGTCAGTTGTTGTATATAAAAAAAGTATACATACGATTCAATGATTGTGTGAGTGACTGTGGGATAACTTTATACTTGTAATAATGATTTTATAATTCACTAAGTATGACTTACTATCTAAATGAATAGATGAAGTTGTGTTTGTATAAGTGTGTAGCTAAGTAAATATGTAAGTATGATCCATTGTTTGCATAAGTGAGTAGGATGACTTCATATGTGAATAGGATGTGTGCTGGTGTGTAATGTCGATTTAGGTGTATAAGTATTTTTGATAGTGTTCTATTGTTCATTGACAGCATGTATGAGTGAATCTACAGGTAAGTGATTAGATGTGTGTATACATCTATGAATCACTGAGTGGGTTTTTAGATACTTGTATTGCTGTAACAATGGATTCAAATATGATACTCTGTATTTTACAAAGAGTGATGAAAGATTTTACTAGTGTACGAAAAGGTGTATGTGATTGTCACGTGGATGATGTCATCAGTGATGTTATCAGTGATGTCATTTGAGATGTCATCAGTGATGTCACTGACCATGTCATGAATGATGTAATATGTGACATCATCAGCAGTGGATTGCGTGTGCGCGAAATATAGTTAGTACAACTAACTATATAGGAGGAATTTCAATGGTTTTGTATGAGTGAAATGTCCAGCTAACTCTAACACCCCTAAAACTTATAGTTTTTTGAGTGAATTTTAAAGGTTTTTTAAAATGCTAATTCCTAACTATATAAGGCCTGAAACCTATGTTTTTTTCAGTGAATTTTAAAGGTTTTTTAAATGCTAATTCCTAACTATATGAGGCCTGAAACCTATGTTTTTTTCAGTGAATTTGCAAGGTTTTTTAAATGCTAATTCCTAACTATATAAGGCCTGAAACCTATGTTTCTTTCAATGAATTTCAAAGTTTTTTTTTAATGCCAATTAAGACCTGAAAGCCCACCAGGAATCTCCAGTATGCGCCAGGGGACTGCATTGCAGAGAGGTGTAATGAAGCCACGCCCCTTTTTACACCTCTCTGCAACGCAGCCCCCGTGCATGCTTGAAGAGGGGGAACTAATTCCCCTTGCATACTGGGGTCCCTGGGGGCCAACTAGCCCACCAGGAGCCTCCAGTATGCGCCAGGGGGCTGCATTGCAGAGAGGTGTAATGAGGCCACACCCTTTTTTACACCTCTTTGCAACGCAGCCCCCGTGCGTGTTTGAAGAGAGGGAACTAATTCCTCTTGCATACTAGGGGTCCCTGGGGGCCAACTAGCCCACCTGGAACCTCCAGTATGCGCCAGGGGGCTGCATTTCACAGAGGTGTAATCAGGCTATGCCCTTTTTTACACCTCTCTGCAACGCAGGCCACTGGCGTGTTTTCAGAGGGGGGACTTATTCCACTTGCATACTGGGGGTCCTGGGTCATATCTGCCCAAATGCCGATATTTCGAACAATTGAAAATGACTTTTCTTGAGAAACATTTGGATTTGTATTATCATGTCCTATACTTTGGAATTTTTGAAAGACTGACTTTGAGGATGCTATAAATTACTCTAGTCTGCCCGAATTGTGTGGGTAAAATTGATACCTAGTCACTTTGAATAAGAAGGTACTTACGTCTCATCTAACATTTGAAAGAAATATCTAGTTATATGACAACAGGATACCAACATAACTTGAAGGAAATAAGAGCGCCCTGAAGAAGTTCTGTTGTACAGAACGAAACGCGTCGACTGGCTGTGGTACATAAACTTAAGGAAAATAAAAGCATTTGAATATACACCAAGATTCAGCGCTTCAATAAGGACTCTAAGTGATATGATTTGATTGGACGTATTGTGCAAGTGGTGCTGTGCCAAACTTTGGAATCTTCTCCGCTACTCTCTACTACTAACACTCTACTACTCCACTACTCTCTAATACTCACTCTCTACTACTCATTCTCTACTACTCTACTACTCTCTACTACTCTCTCTCTACTACTCACTCCCTACTACTCACCATCTACTACTCTCTACTACTCACTCTCTACCACTCTCTACTCTCTACTACTCACTCTCTACTACTCTCTCTCTACTACTCACTCTTTACTACTCACTCTCTACTACTCTCTACTACTCACTCTCTACTACTCTCTCTCTACTACTCTCTACTACTCACTCTCTACTACTCACTCTACTACTCACTCTCTACTACTCTCTACTACTCACTCTCTACTACTTTCTCTCTACTACTCTCTACTACTCACTCTCTACTACTCTCTACTGTTCTCTCTCTCTCTGCTACTCACTCTCTACTGCTCTCTACTACTCACTCTCTACTACTCACTCTTTACTACTCTCTACTACTCACTCTCTACTGCTCTCTACTATTCACTCTACTACTTACTCTCTACTACTCACTCTCTACTACTTACTCTCTACTACTCTCTACTACTCACTCTACTATTCACTCTACTACTCTATTACTCACTCTCTACTCTCTACCTCTCTACCTCTCTCTACTTCTCTCTCTGCTAGTCTCTACCTCTCTACCTCTACCTATCTACCTCTACCTCTCTACCTCTCTCTACACGCACACATATATACACATATATATATATATATATGCATATACATGCATATGCATTTATATATATGTATGTGTATATATACATACATATATAAACATATATAATCTGCATATCTATATAAATACAAATATAAATGCATGCATACATATATATATATATATATATATATATATATATATATATGCATACATATGCATGTTATTTACATGAAAGTTTTAAAAACACTAATAAAAGCAAAGCTAAAAAGCAACCTCATTACAAACAGAATGGCTTTAACTTAAACGAGGGCGGGATCTATTGCATTTTCAATGCTTGTTTACTTTGGTTCCATCAAGAAGGCATTCAGATGTGTCACACATTTGCCATAAATTCTGAATGTTAGCACTCTAGTTGCTCATTAGATCTCTATAGTAAAGCTACTGCTCACCAGGGAAGTCTGCTGCTGGTATTCAAAGTGCATGTTTCAGTCTGCATGTCAGAATTGTTTTAATGAAATAGAAGAGGATTTGAGAAGTCACTCAAAATGTGCCCTAATTTTTCTTTCTGAAGCACTAATCATACTTTCTATGGCAAAATGAACCCCCTCATTTTGTTCCTTTTTAAATTAAATGTTTTCAGACTTACCACTTCATGCAAATCAAGATGGCTTCTGGTGTGCCATACGTTTGTCATAAGTAAGACTGTTAGCGCTCTAGTTGTTCTTTAGAACCCTCTGGGACATTCTGTCATTGGGCTATACGTGGGCTACATCTGGGTGATATTTGGGCTACATTTGGGCTCTTTTGTCTCTGGTGGCCATCTTGGGAGACTGCATGTAACCATGGGCGAATTTTGCGAATCTTGCGTTCACGAATTTTGCGGATTTGCGAACTCGCAATCCGCAAAATCCGCGAATTCTCACGAATTTGCGGATTTTTTTTGTGTTCTCGCGGGTTTCTGCCAGGTCGCAAGGGTTTTTGTACAATTTCGCAAACGCGAACTTACCTGGAGGGTCACAAGTTTTGCGAACTTGTTGTTTCTACGTGTCCAGCCTGTTTGGGACACTCTTCTTCATCACTGCCACCCTCTGTCACCACATGCCACCCTCTGGCTCACCCATGCCACCCTCTGTTTCATCACAGCACCCTCTGGTTGTCCAGTGTACATTATTGTGGCAAAGCAAAGCACACCTTCCCTGCCTCAAGTGACCTGAATTAATTTGGGGCTGATTAATGTGTCACAGAATATTTTTTTAGCTGGCACCTGCTTCCTTAGTGCTTCCTGATTAGTGATCTTTTGCACTTGCTAAGTGCTTTCATTGTTGCAAAATTAGTTACAACACCTGCCCTGCCCCAACTGACAATAATGAATTAGGGGCTGATTAATGTGTCACTGGATTTGAACTTCCAGCCTGGCTCCTGCTTGTCTCCCTTAGCTGTAATTCAGGACCTTTGTGGCATATGTGTAACTATTCTGAGGGTCAGAGCAGGGTCACATAATAGTTGCAAGTAGGCAACTGAACTCTGGAGGGGCCCCTCAGGAAGCACTACAGGAAATGGCTACTAATGATGAGCTTGAACTTTTGAACCTGGTAAGTAGTTTCAGTTTTGCTAAGATCGTATTTCTGCAATTTAGCGCTTATTCGCGGGGCGCGAAGTTGAACTGGGAAGCCGCGAACTCACGCGAACAGTGCGAGCAAGCCATAAAATCCGCTGCTCGCGGATTTGCGGATTTTGCGGGAAATTCGCAAATCTCGCGGATTGCGAATTTACCGAAAATCCGCAAAATCCGAGAGCGGAACGGATTTTCCGCCCATACTTAACTGCATGTCAGAATTATTTAATGAAATTGAAGAGTATTTGAGAAGTCACTCAAAATGCGCCCTAATTTTTCTTTCTGCAGCACTAATCATACTTTCTATGGCAAAATATACCCCCTGAATTTGTTCCTTTTTAAATTAAATGCTTTAAGAGTTACCACTTTATTCCAATCAAGATGGCTTCAGGTGTGCCATACCTTTTTAATAAGTAGGACTGTTAGCGGTCAAGTTGTTCTTTAGAACACTCTGGGACATTCTGTCATTGGGCTATACTTGGGCTACACCTGGGTGATATTTGGGCTGCATTTGGGCTCTTTTGTCTCTGGTGGCCATCTTGGGAGACTGCATGGCAGAATTTTTTTATGAAATAGAAGAGGATTTGAGAAGTCACTCAAAATGTGCCCTAATTTTTCTTTCTAAAGCACTAATCATACTTTCTATGGCAAAATGAACCCCCTCATTTTGTTCCTTTGTAAATTAAATGTTTTCAGATTTACCACTTCATTCCAATCAAGATGGCTTCTGGTGTGCCATACTTTTGTCATAAGTAAGGCTGTTAACACTCTAGTTGTTCTTTAGAACACTCTAGGACATTCTGTCATTGGGCTATACTTGGGCTACATCTGGGTGATATTTGAGATACATTTCGTCTCTTTTGTCTCTGGTGGCCATCTTGGGAGACTGCATGTCAGAATGTTTTTAATGAAATAGAAGAGGATTTGAGAAGTCACTCAAAATGTGCCCTAATTTTCTTTCTGCAGCACTAATCATACTTTCTATGGAAAAATATACCCCCTCATTTTGTTCCTTTTCAAATTAAATGTTTTAAGAGTTACCACTTTATTCCAATCAAGATGGCTTCAGGTGTGCCATACCTTTGTAATAAGTAGGACTGTTAGCGCTCTAGTTGTTCTTTAGAACACTCTAGGAGGCTGCAGTAGAACACAAAGGAATCAACTGACAGTCTCTGTCCTTGTTGGATGTACATGTTTTACTGAGAATGTCAGACTTCATTCTCACATGACTTAGAAAGATAATGTGAATTTACAGAAAATATGCTTTCAGTTTAGCTTATAGATCCCCTTCCAAACCACTATGCGAAAAGCATGAGATAATAGTTTTCTTTCAAACGTGATTCATGATATCCCAACAGAAGGCTTTTTCACATGGTAAAATCACCTTAGAACACCACAATTCCTAAAATGAGTATGGTACCATCAACAAATGATTTATAATGTAACTAAAGTCCTAAAACCCTCTATTAACTACAATGCTTTTTAATGAGGTGCTATCATGTGCATTTGTCCCAAGATGGCTGCCAACACTTCTTGGATGAAGTGCTGACAGCCAATCAGATCTCACGCTGAGATGTGTGGTTAGGGTCCGCCCTGATATATATGTGTTTTTGAAGTTAATTTTCGAAAAAAGCACTGGAGCAATTTTCACCAAATATAGCAAAGGCACATCTGCGTACCAGTCCCTACAATTTTGCAAAGTGTGGCGTAATTCCGTTCAGCGGTTCGGGCTGTAGCCGTGTCAGAACGTCCTATGGAAATTAACATGGGGAAAACACGTTTTGGGACCCTTATTTTTTCTCAGCCCCCACTTCACGTGCTCCGAGCGCTCACCGGTACGCTTTCCAGGGAGCGCACCCGGCACGCTACAGGAGTGCACGAGCGGAAAGCTGATTGGCACCTCACCTCACTACTCTTCTCTCACCCACCCACACCCCCGTTCCCTTATTGCGCTGCCCTCACTTACTCTCAATCCCCATGTTTACTCCCCTTTTCTTCACTCCCCTCCAACACTCACTTTCTTTCAGACCTTCTCCTTAACTTTCCGTCCTCTCTCTTCCCTTCCTTCGCTCCTTCACTCTTTTACCTTCCCTTACTCTCCTTACTCCACTTCACTAACTCCTTCTCTTACTCCCTCTGTCTTCTTACTTCTACACTCCCCTTCCCTCATTCTCTCTCTCTTAGCCTCATTCTCTCCGTCCTCTTAGTCTCTACCTCCTCTTCTATCACGCTCACTGCCTATAACTCAGCCACACTTCCGCACTCACTATCTTTCAGATCTCCTGTTTTACTTCCCTTCCTCTCTGTTCCCTTCCTTCGCTCCTTCACTCTTTTCCCTTCCCTTACTCTCATTACTCCACTTTACTAACTCCTTCTCTTACTCCCTCTGTCTTCTCACTTCTACAATCCCCTTCCCTCATTCTCTCTCTGTTAGCCTCATTCTCTCCGTCCTCTTAGTCTCTCTTTCCTCTTCTCTTACACTCACTCCATATAACTCAGCCACACTCCCTCACTTATCTTTCTTTGCTCCCTCACTCAGTCCCTTTCTGTCACTCTTTCCTTGAGTACCTCTATCCCTACACTTCCTCACTCCCTTTGTCTTACCCTCACTCACTTTTATCCACCCTCTTGCATCCCTCTTTACTCATGCTCTCTGCCGTTCTTTCACTCCCGTTCTCTTAGTCTGGTTCCCTCACTACCCCTCATTCCATATCTTTCTCTTCTTTTCCCTTTACTTTCATCCCCAACCCACTTTCTCTCAGTAGCTATGCTTCAGTCCTCTTCCCCTCTCTCTCCTTCATTCGCTCACTCACTCATTCCCCTTCCCTTACTCTCCTTACTCCACTTCACTAACTCCTTCTCTCACTCCCTCTATCCTCTTACTTCTACACTACCCTTTCCTCATTCTATCTCTGTTAGCCTCATTCTCTCCGTCCTCTTAGTCTCTCACTCCTCTTCTGTCACGCTCACTCCCTATAACTCAGCCACACTTCCACACTCACTTTCTTTCAGATCTCCTGTTTTACTTCCCTTCCTTTCTCTTCCCTTCCTTCGCTCCTTCACCCTTTTCCCTTCCCTTACTCTCCTTACTCCACTTCATTAACTTCTTCTCTTACTCCCTCTGTCCTCTTACTTCTACGCTCCACTTCCCTCATTCTCTCTCTGTTAGCCTCATTCTCTCCTTCCCCTTAGTCTCTCACTCCTCTTCTCTTACGCTTACTCCCTATAACTCAGCCACACTCCCTCACTTATCTTTCTTTGCTCCCTCACTCAGTCCCTTTCTGTCACTCTTTCCTTGAGTACCTCTATCCCTACACTTCCTCACTCCCTTTGTCTTACCCTCACTCACTTTTATCCACCCTCTTGCATCCCTCTTTACTCATGCTCTCTGCCGTTCTTTCACTCCTGTTCTCTTAGTCTGGTTCCCTCACTACCCCTCATTCCGTATCTTTATATTCTTTTCCCTTTACTTTCATCCCCAACTCACTATCTCTCAGTAGCTATGCTTCAGTCCTCTTCCCCGATCTTTCCTTCCTTTGCTCACTCACTCATTCCCCTTCCCTTACTCTCCTACTCCACTTAACTAACTCCTTCCCTCACTCCCTCTATCCTCTTACTTCTACACTCACATTCCCTCATTCTCTCTCTGTTAGCCTATTCTCTCCGTCCTCTTAGTCTCTACCTCCTCTTCTATCACTATCACTGCCTATAACTCAGCCACACTTCCACACTCACTTTCTTTCAGATCTCATGTTTTACTTCCCTTCCTTCGCTCCTTCACTCTTTTCCCTTCCCTTACTCTCCTTACTCCACTTCACTAACTCCTTCTCTTACTCCCTCTGTCTTCTTACTTCTACACTCCCCTTCCCTCATTCTCTCTCTGTTAGCCTCATTCTCTCCGCCCTCTTAGTCTCTCTTTCCTCTTCTCTTACGCTCACTCCCTATAACTCAGCCACACTCCCTCACTTATCTTTCTTTGCTCCCTCACTCAGTCCCTTTCTGTCACTCTTTCCTTCAGTACCTCTATCCCCTCACTTCCTCAATCTATTTGTCTTACCCTCACTCACTTTTATCCACCCTCTTTCATTCCTCTTTACTCATGCTCTCTGCCGTTCTTTCACTCCCGTTCTCTTAGTCTGGTTCCCTCACTACCCCTCATTCCATATCTTTCTCTTCTTTTCCCTTTACTTTCATCCCCAACCCACTTTCTCTCAGTAGCTATGCTTCAGTCCTCTTCCCCTCTCTCTCCTTCATTCGCTCACTCACTCATTCCCCTTCCCTTACTCTCCTTACTCCACTTCACTAACTCCTTCTCTCACTCCCTCTATCCTCTTACTTCTACACTACCCTTCCCTCATTCTATCTCTGTTAGCCTCATTCTCTCCGTCCTCTTAGTCTCTCACTCCTCTTCTGTCACGCTCACTCCCTATAACTCAGCCACACTTCCACACTCACTTTCTTTCAGATCTCCTGTTTTACTTCCCTTCCTTTCTCTTCCCTTCCTTCGCTCCTTCACCCTTTTCCCTTCCCTTACTCTCCTTACTCCACTTCATTAACTCCTTCTCTTACTCCCTCTGTCCTCTTACTTCTACGCTCCACTTCCCTCATTCTCTCTCTGTTAGCCTCATTCTCTCCTTCCCCTTAGTCTCTCACTCCTCTTCTCTTACGCTTACTCCCTATAACTCAGCCACACTCCCTCACTTATCTTTCTTTGCTCCTTCACTCAGTCCCTTTCTGTCACTCTTTCCTTCTGTATCTCTATCCCCTCACTTCCTCACTCCCTTTGTCTTACCCTCACTCACTTCTATCCACCCTCTTTCATCCCTCTTTACTCATGCTCCCTGCCGTTCTTTAATTCCTGTTCTCTTAGTCTGGTTCCCTCACTACCCCTCATTCCATATCTTTCTGTTCTTTTCCCTTTACTTTCATCCCTCACTCACTTTCTCTCAGTAGCTATGCTTCAGTCCTCTTCCCCTCTCTTCCCTTCCTTCGCTCACTCACTCATTCCCCTTACCTTACTCACCTTACTCCACTTCACTGACTCTTTCTCACACTACCTCTGTCCTGTCATATCCTCATTCTCTTTCACTCACTCCCTCTGTCTAAGCTTCACTACCACTCTCTATCACCACTCTTTCCTCAACCTCACTGCTCTTCTCTTACCCTTCCTCACCCCCGTTCCCTTACTCCGCTTTCCTCACTTATCCTCATTTCCCATGTTCACTCCCCTTCCCCTCACTCACCTCCCACACCCCCTTCTTTCCAACCCCCTACTTCACTTCCCTTCCCCTCTCGTCCCTTTCTTTGCTCCCTCACTCATTTTCCTTCCCTCTCTCACTGCACTCCACTTCACTCACTCCTTTTGAATTTGTAAAGAATATAGCTCTTTTTGGAGAATTGGAGGTAGTTCTAAAAAGAACTGTTTTTTTTTTCTTTTTCCGAACGTTTTTAAAATTTTTTGGTATTTTTATCAGAACAAAAACTAAAATAGGGAATGCCAAACTGCTCAACAGGAGCAAAAAAAAGGGGAAAAGTTAGGGCTGGGGAGGGCAGCGGTGTTCTTCCCTTTTGAGAACAATCAGGAGGATACTCTGTTCTCCAACACAAAGCAGTTTGTTACACTGCTTACACCTAATGTTGATGTCAGTGAAAACAGGCTGAATGTTAGGTATCAGCTCCACTGATCTTCCTCTCCCCGATGATGTTGCTCCTCCGGTGGAAGTCGAGGTGCCATCTCTCGAGGCATTCCGTGCCAGGTCCCTGACACTCTCCCGGGCATAGTTCTGGGGGTGCCTCCTTTGAACATGCCGAATCATCGTGGAGTTCCCAAAACTATATTTTTTGGTACGGTCACCACGAGAAAGAACAGCGTGGCAAACCTTGCACTCCACTTTAGGTGCATTTACCTTTTTCCCCCCTTCTGGAATTGTAAAAAATTTCCATATGAAGTGCTCCTTCACCTCCTCAAGAAACTCATCAGAGTCATCACTGCTGCTTGGTGGTCTTGCAGCCATTCTTTGCAAACAATTGAAGACAAGAAGAGAATAGGTCTTGCTCTCTCCAAAGTGAAAGAGGTAGTGAAGGAAATGGGTGGGGTTTTCATTAGTTGTAAAAAACACATCCAATGAAAAGTGTTATTTTAAGGTCAAATGACTTGACGCGCATTTGAGATGTCATCAGTGATGTCATCAGTGATGTTACTGACCATGTCAAGAATGATGTAATATGTGACATCATCAGCAGTGGATTGCAGGCGCGCGAGTTATAGTGAGTCCAACTAACTATAACGTGGGAATTTCAATGGTTTTGTATGAGTAAAATGTTCAGCTAACTATAACTGGTGTGAAACCTATGGTTTTTACAGTGAATTTCAAAGGGTTTTTAAATGCTAATTCCTAACTATAACGTTTGTGAAACCTATGTTTTTTTCAGTGAATGTAGTTCACTGAATGTAGTTACCGTGAATGTAGTTCCAATCCTTAGCACATGGCAGTCCTTCCTTGGTTCTGGCAAGCACCCATTACATCTGAATGCATACTTGACTTGAGAACATCTCACACATGGGCTGTCAAGTCCTGGCAACTGGTGGGGTTGTTGGCATATTACACTATTTCCAACATTTGGTAACTCTCCATGGCTTCTGCTAGCAATCCATGACTGACTTTTTATGTAGTGTGAAAACCCTGGCATATACTAATTTTGTAGGGGAGCGGGTGATTACCCTGGGCCTGAAAAAGGGACACAATTTCTGCATTTACTCAAAATTGAAAGCTTGCGTTCAAGAATAAAAATGTATTTCCAAAAAAAGAAGTGTGAAGCTGCTGTTTGAGGTCAGAATTAGTCTTACTGCCTAAAAATGAAACGTTGGTGTATAGAGACAAAAAGAATGCACTTGTAGTAAGTGGGCAGTTCATGTGGATCAACAAAATTTAGAGCTGTCATATATAAGGCTGACCAGAGATG